>NC_134690.1:202728495-202899565 GCF_050947455.1 Rhinoderma darwinii | reverse complement strand
AAATACCAGTAAAGTGAGACAATATGGAAAATGAGCTATATTTGTAGACTTTAAACAGAAGTACGGATGGAATGATTCAGCTATTGTGATATTGACTTCACAAAGGATATGAAAAGCCTGAAGTTATATGCATAATTCATTTGATCATCATATGATAAAGCTGAAAACCTAAACAGTAATGGAGTTAAAACATAAACATATAAGCAGTCCAAGGTTGGGAGTACATAGACTTTTTGTAGCCTGACTTTCCAAATATAACTATCGAGCTACAGATGTTATCCAGAAGAATACTTTGGGCTCCATGCAACTCAGCGCACTCCTGCGCCACAAAATATTTCCATGTAGCCCCAGCCTTAGATGTTATCAGTTGCCACTAGCATAAAGCTGGATGTCACATTTCTTCTTCAAGACACATGGTTCAAGTTTTGTCGTACCGAAGACCTATAAGGTTTAACCAAATAAGTGGAAGGAAGGTCGTGAGATTGCCTAAGCACTGCAGATAAAATGCTGTACGGGTGGAACTGAGCCCTGTGCCTGTCTTTTTCTTAGTCACATTGAACTTGATATGTACTGTGTTTTCTGCCATATACTGTACTGTAGTTGGAATATGGTAATGGGATCTCCCATACACTGTCATAAAACAATACACTCAATTATTTATGTATAAGCAGATATTTCTGTGCACAGAACGATTGGCATCAGACACCAAATGTATGTTTCCATTTTGGATAAAATTTGGGTTACTGAAATAGAATTTTGTACTGTAATAGTGTCAACGTCATGTAGACCCATTACATTACATAAATACATAGTTATCAACGACTTTATCTGACACACTGCATTTAAAATGACTTAAAAGCATACCTAACGATGAATCAGTGACATACTTTTATAAGCCAAGATCATTCTAGATAGAAGATATTTAAACTGTAGGGAAAAACTCTTGGGCAGTTTGAAGAGCACATTGCTGTAAATGTCTTTTTTGACCAAAATGGTTTTCATTCAAGTTACTCAGAATCCAAAGAGTTGAGAAAATGCACCATTTGTGTCAAAACCACTTACTTCCCTTACAAACCTCAGGTTACTACTTTGAGCTGTTTCTTTTTTGTCATTCTTGGTTCGCAAATCAATTTTGTCAGTGTTACAGCCTTATATGCGTTTAACTGCATGAGTCATACCCTCCCACAAAATGAAAACAGTCATATCTCCCTGCTGCTGCGATCAATCCAGTAATCTGCTCGGAAAAGGACATGCATAGGAGGTGTAGATATATGTAACGTGAAGCCGCTCTGAAAAGGACTACATTTACGTAAGTGCCAAAAATTATTGTGAAACTGCATCCCAGGATAAGTATAAAGAAAACCAGGGTCATGGTTAGGCCTTCTTTACATTATATACTACTGCTATAGCACATATGTTCACAACTCTCAGTATAATTTCTAGTTGCTTCTTAGTGCCTTGGTCTATATTTCTGGAAAGCGTCTAATGTTCTCGTTCTCGAACTTTACTCCTGAAAAGTAGTATGGTTGACGCTTAGCGAGAAAGATTTAATGAAGAATGTGCCACAGAAGCAACATAAAATGCAAAAATATAGGTTCATACAAGTTTAAAGTAGGATACAAAAAAGTTTAAATAAGCAGCAAATAATTATTATGCTGCTTAATATGCATATAAAAACCATGTACCATTAGCTTAAAGGGGAATTCCCTTCAGAGACCTGACATATCCGCAAAACATGTCATAAATGCCAGATAGATGCGGGTCCAACACCTATCTCTAGCACTGGGTCCCCTAAACCCCGTTCTGCCACTTTGTGTTGCGGCTGAAGCAGATATCCGACCCTGAAGGAAACAGCATAATTTGCTGAGCTAAGCGGTTTACGTAAGTCCCATAGAACTGAATGGTAGTTACAGAAACAGCGTAGCACGCATGGTATGCTGCTTTCATAAAAGCCATTCACTACTATGGGACTTACGGAAACAGCGTCGTTTAGCGAGTTACATGGTTTTCGTAACTCCCGAACATATAGTCAGGAAGTGGTTGGGGGGGAAGCGGGAGCAGAAAATGGTAGAACAGTGTTTAGGGGGCCCCGATCTAGAGATAGATGCGGATCCCAGTGTTGGGACCTGCATCTGACAATTATGACATATCCTGTGGATATGTCATAAACGTCGCTGATGGGAAACCCCTTTAATCTCCTATGCCTAGGAATTACCCTCCTACGAACATTAATATACACATAACATTTATGTCTAGCTATCTACTCACACATATATACAGATTTTTATCCTGATTTCTTATTCGTCATCTAAATATTAATTTGCTTAGAAAATACAACCATTTTCTTATACAGAGGGGGGAATGCTTTTTGTTACATTACTGTTGTATACCCTCAACTGCCTGCTGACCTGGCTTAGATCATCCAATTCATTAAAAATTATTATTTTTACATTGCAATCCTAGTTCGTTTTCATGCAAATGAGACAATCTGTAAACGTTAAAACGAAATAACCCCCCATGACAATTGTGATTTTGTTATATCTTTATCTTTTAGAAAGGGATTCATAAGGAAAATACCTTGGACCATGCAAAATATATTTCTAGGTCTAAGCTCTGACATATGCACAGCAGACAACAGTTGTTTGTCATTATGTCTGTGTAAGATACAATCAAGTCTAGGAAATACACTAGATATTCATAAAATGCATAGTCAATTCAGTTACGTTAAGTATTTGGTTGCTCTAGCCTGCAACTTGTACTTATTAAGTAGCTTTTAGCTCAATTGCCTTATGAACAGAAGTATCAACAGTGACATCTGCAGGTTTTAAAAAAAAAAAGCACACACGACAGAACACTCCGATGAAGTCCCATTACAGCAGTACAAAGAAAAAATTTTTATTTTTCAGAAACTTCATCCCATCAAATACATAAGGGTGTCTATTTAAATAACCACAACAATTCTGATGTTCAGCTTGGCGATTTGCTGCTCACAAAATACAAATGTGCAAAAGTAAGATTCGTAACGTGAAAAGAAAAACATTGGTAACTTAGAACATGTTTATATAACTATAATGAGTGACAGAATAGAAGTTATTCACTTTTTTCAAGATGGGTAAATTGGAACAAAGGCATATATTGTCATTTACATCAGTGACTCCTGGTTACAAATTATCTGATCCCAATTCTCAGGAGCATAGTAAATAGGTCAAACTTCCCATCACAACTCAGAAGAGTATCAGACTTGGCAACCCCTAAAATCTATTTTTATTCTGTCTACCCAATACAGTACAAATTAAAAAAACAAAAGAAAAACAAACCTTTTCCTGCAAATACATCAGTAGTGTTACAACTAGATAGCACCAACTTGTTCATTGTATCCTTCACAAATAACTTTTCCAGCAAGAACGTCTCAATTTATTTTTTACCCATAAACAGTGTACGGCCCTGGCATATCATTGTATATTTTCTAATGTCAGATGGGTTTGTTCAGGTCTGTGTCTGAATATAAATCTTACTGTACATGAGGAAATCTAGTCAAGGTTCTTTACAGCATTTAAAGTGGGTAACAAAACATTAGTCATACTGCTTTGGCATGGTAGGCTAAGAAATCAAAGATTTCCTGATATTCCATTCAACTTTTAACCATAAACCTAAAGTAGACAAACTGCTAACATTCACACACAGAGATGTAAATTATTCAAGAAGTCATTAGAACTGGAGATACGTAAAGAAAAAAAAAGCCTCTCCCATAACGACTAGACTTTCAGCTTGTAACTCCATGGAACAACTTATAGTCACCCCCATGGCTGCTTAGAGTGAATAGATTACATAGAGTGTCCTCTTAAACAGTTATTAGATCCAAAAGAAGAAAAAAATAAAAATAAAAAGTGTTAAATCAGATTAAAGCTGCCCATACACTTAAAGGAACAGTGTCACCACAAAAAAAAATTTCATGTCAGTTTAATGTTAGTGTTTTATTAAAAACGTTTTTATTTATTTGTGTGTTTGTGTCTTACTTTTTTCTATTTTTTCACTTTTTCTTCCTTATGGGGGCTGCCATTTTTTTTTCCATTTCTGTATGTGTCGATTAACGACACATACAGACATGGAATACGGCAGCCAGTCCCATAGGGACTGCGAACGGGTCCCGTCCCATCCACTTCTGTGTACGCCGTCTGTGTGGGAACTGCGCATGCGCCGCTCCCACACAGTCCAATTTGAAATGCGCGCCGTCCGGCGCCATTTTCCTGTAGACCGGAAGTCGCGGCCGGACAGTAAGATTACTACTTCCGGTCGCGGCTTCCGGACTTGTGCACTTGGACCAGCAGCAGCAGACGGGCCGGAGGGAGCCGCGGCGGCAGGAGCAGGTAAGAGATTTCTATGTATGTTCGTGTTTGTGGGTGTTTACTACTGTATGTAAACCTACTACACTGTGTGTTAGCTCAAAAAATGGCGACACACAGTGTAGGAGGTTAGACCGTTCAATCCCCTCGTTTATCCCGGCACTAGCCAGGATAAAGGAGGGGGGGGATTCTCAGAGCTCACTAGAGTGAGTGCTTTTTTCCCAATTTTGCAGCAAAAAGCAATGTGGTTGCTTTACCACATGCAATGCTGCAATTTTGGGAATAGCTCCATCTAGTGACCAGCAATGGAAAATATTATAAATTAGAATCTAATTTATAATATTTCCTGACTCGTGAAAAAAATAAAAAAATTTTGAACAATGTTTAAACACCTATACACTAAATGTTTAATTAAAAACAACATGTTTTGCTGGCAACACATTCCCTTTAAGATAGAAGTCGGACAAATCGCTATTCCTCCTGACTCCTGCATGCTCGGGTGAGTATTCAATAGGAAGAGGGAAATAAGCCGCTGCCAGGAAAAAAGGATCGGCCATGTTAAAATCAAACACTCCCTCTAACATCTGCCGGAATCTGTTTGGCGACTGTCATCTGATGTGTATGGGCACCTTAAGGATGCGTTATAATATTGAACTCTTGTAGGTACAGACTTCTGTTGAATCACTACAGTAATCCTTCAGACACACACACACAATGTATTACTATAATCAATTAAAACTACTCCCACCAAATTATCTTGGGAGTTATAGTGATTTAAAAATCAAAATGAGTGACAGGAGATTATAGGTTTTACGTCTGAATATTATGTAAAATCTCATCATACATGGCTTTCTAGTATTAGCAGAAATCATTGTACAACCACTGGTACATAACAGCAATATGAAAACCAAAAAATGTAAAGTTTATTCGTCACAAAACCCAACAGATGTACAATATGACATTATACTGTTCTGATATTCTTAGTGCAAATACAGCGGCGATGAGAAGCAAAAAGCATTCCTCTCATTAGGTTTGGTAATGTGATATTTCATGTATTTATCAATGATGGCACTGACTGACAGTGAACTGCAAGACACTCCTAAAAGTTCAGGCATAGCGTTCAGCTTACTGAGAGAGTGGCTTATGCGAGTACTCTGAAGTAGTGATTATATTTTACTGAAATGCACATATACATTCAGCGTAAAGATTCTCAATTCTGCCATACCTTTATAGCACTCAGGTGAGATTAATATTGCAGGGTAGGCATGAAATAAACCTCTGAGATAACATTCATATATATATATATATATATATATATATATACACACACACACACACACACACACACACACATATATACACATACATACATACATACATACATACATGCATGCATACATATACACAACTGGGAAGATAATTTCTGGCTTTAGTTGACTTGACCAAGCATATCTACAATGTATGATTATACAGTTTTAAGACACAATTTATATGTTGATGACCAACATCTATCTTAGGTTAGCATTTACATTTTAATTCAAAGGCTAAAGATTAAAAGGAGCATTATTCCATTATTATGTTTGAATCTCAAACATTTTCTAGCAAACTCCAATAAACGATGACTGAACTTTATATTCACATCTGCATAGTAAGGGTTTGGTACATTTTTAGAGGATATTTAAATCTGGTTTATGCATTGGAAAAATTAATAATCTAAAATTGTACAACTTCCTTGGCAAAGTCACAAAAATCATTTAACATTACATAGAACCAAACAATGAAAAAAATGTTGAAAAAAAAAAAAAAAGATCCAAACCAGTATTAATACATAAGGGATTTGGGCAGGCCATTGGGTAAACAGGGTTTAGAGACCCTTCTGAAAATGAGTGGCAGATAAATAAACATGCATTTCCCCCTCAACCCAATATAAAACATAGCATTCTCATGCAAGCCAGAGCCACTATTGGTACTGTTGGAAACACTTTTGGACACAGATAAACACAAAGGGTTAACCGTCCTTCAAAGCCATATACTGTATTATTCATATTATTGCTATTACATATTTCCATTTTAATATTAAGCTTTGAACAGTTCACAAATATTTCAGTCAATGCATTTGTTTAAACCAGATTGGCAAATTGGTATATAAAAAAAAATGTTTTATACATTTATTGCAAACTCCAATATATTGTATATACATATATTGTGATTCTAGTTACTACTAAAATACTATACAAAATAAAAAAGTTTTTACATGTTCTCCTCTCTGTACAGGACTCCAAATAAGTCCAAAATAAATCAAACATTTCATGTGTATCGCTCGCACTAGTCTTGCTGTAGAAAACACACCAAGTAGATGGAAGATCTTTTGGCAGAAAACATCCACACACTGATTATTTTAATATATTCTTTATTGAGTCTGAGTTATTAAAATCAGGTGCAGTTTATAGAAATTCGGATTTGATATAAACTGCATATCTCTTTTACAAAAAACAGTGCAAAAGTATTACTGTTGATGTTTTCCAATTCAGGATCTCAAATAATAATTAAAAAAAGGAAACATTGTACATGCTGTTGTAGAAGTCCTCATGTTATACATGCAAAGATTTGCAACCTTGGAAGCATTCTCACAACTTAATAGTTCACAAAGCGTTATAAAAAAAAAAGTAAAAGAAACAAAAACATAAATCTTGAGGCAGTTGTCGTTGACTGGTATCTGGATTGGCAATGGGTGGTACCAACAGGAAATCAAATGAAAGATAAAAAGCAAAAAGTATCGTCGCTGCTGTGCTACGGTCACGTTCAATGTTTTTTGTTTGTATTAGGAATGGATTCCCAAGAACAGCAATAACACAATTGTGTTCTGTATGGATGTTCAGCATGCGGAGTTCAGAGTAAATGATAATGCAGCAATAAATGCACAGTCACATGAGGCATTCAGAAGTCCTGCATGGAGACATTGTTTTCTTGTGTTCTATTTCTCCAGCAGGGGGTGATAAGGAGAGCAAGCTCAGGGTTAAATGCATTATCTGTACATTAAGTTCATGCATAGATTAAGTGTTGCTCTGGTCCACAAAAACATTCTTTATACATCAGAGTTTGTGCTCAAGTTTGTCAGCCTGGGATCTGCATTGATCTCGTATCTGTAGTGATAACCCTCCATGTGATCTCTGCAGGCATCTCTGATGTTGTAGATCCACTTTTTAATACCCTTCCTGTTTAGATACAGGACAAGCAGAAAAATCACTCCTATGAGGGCTAGCACCATACCCAGAAACACATAGGAGGTTTGCAATCCGCTGTCAATTGTAAACAGTGGGCACTCGAGCTCTGAGAATTCAATAGAAAGCAATGAAACGTTCCACATCTTCTCTGGGTCGGAGCAAAGCAAGCTGGACGATTCCTTCACTACTGTGGTGTTCTTCAGCCAACTGAGAAAAGGTTCAATATCACAGTCACAGACCCAGCTGTTGTCATTGAGGAACACGGACAAACCAGGTTGGCTAGAAAAATCTAGAAGTGTTGTGTTTTTTAGGTTTTTTAAAGAGTTATTTCTCAGATCCAAAGTCTGAAGGCTGTCAAGGTTGGTGAAAATCTCAGATTGGAAGTTGACCAGGGAATTGTTGCTGAGGTCAAGGTGTTTTAGGCTGGGCAATGAGTTGAATGTGCCCGTTGGTAAATACAATAGATTGTTCCCACTTAAGTCCAGCTTTTGGAGGTTACTCAATGATCCATTCTGCAGGGCACCTGCCACAAGGAAGATAATAGACTCATTGTAGAGAGAATTGCTAAAGTTCAGCTCTAGTAGTGGACTGCTAAAGTCACCGCCAACTTGGAAAGACAAGTCACTAATATGACCCAACTTATTGTTACTAAGATCCAGATGCTTTAGCCCGGGAAGGTTCCTGAAGGTATTCCTGCCCAGGTTCTGGAGGTTGTTGTTACTGAGACCAAGATTGCTAAGATTTGTTAAGACTTCATTAAATGATCGCTCATGCAAACTGCTGATGTTATTGTACGTGATGAAGAGATTCTTCACGTATGAAGGAAGGTTTTTGGGCACCTCCTTTAGATCCTTGCTCACACATTTCACAGTCCGGGCTGCATCTGAGCACTCACAATTTGCGGGGCACACCGTCTGTTGTTCGGACTGAGACCACACACTGCCCAAAACATGCACAAGCACTAGGACTTGCAATAGTGACCCTTTCATATTTCTTCCATCACCTCCTAGTCCAGGCCCCCTCCCCCAGAGTCCCAGGAAAGAGGGTACATAAGAGGAAGGCATCTCCCCGGCTATTGTGTTTTAACCCCAGGGCTCCCCTTTAGAGAGGGCTTCGTGACACCGTCCGTTGTCGACTCGATCCCAGATGCAAATCTGGCGGCGACGGCCAGAAAAAAAGGGAAGCGCAGTGTGAACAGCGGAGAAGCTTTCCACCTGGTGCCAGCTCCTTACGCCGTGTTCATACAATGCTGACTTTATCCGAAGTGCTGGTAGCCGTCTCCAGGCTCGGAATGAACTTTCACAATGAAACCTGAGGTAAACAGAAACAGTAGTCAGACATAGCAGTGACATAGTAAAGACAGGCTCATAAAGCAGCATGCTCCCAGCCCAGCCTTTCATCTCAGAACAAAACCGAGGTCACTTCTCCCTCTTCCTTTGCTGTTCTTGTCATGGGGTTAATTCAGGCTTCAGGTTACATTCTCCACGCCCTGGATAATCTTCCAAAGAGTAACCCCTTCCCCCTCCATCGGGCATCTCACTTATAGACAATTATTTCTATCACAGAACCACTCCCCATCCTGGAGAACTGTTGTGCAAGACAAGTCAGTGAGTGGAGCAGGCACCGTGATGGGCTGATAACTCCAGAGAAATCCACAAGTCTCCACACAACTTCTCCCACCTCACACAACAGTTTCCTCACAACTGCCCACACTGCATGTTACTGAGTTCCCGCCTTCCCTGCCACTTTACCTGGAGTCGTCCCTTGTTTACTGGGGATTCCTGGCACTGGTCTCTCAGCAGCGACTCCTCCACATCCAGCTGCTCACACCAGCCTCTTACTCCGTTCTCCTGCTGCTCCCTGGTCCTGCCTCTCGGGTAGATACCACTAGTGTCCACCAGCTGGAGGGGGAGACGGCAAGTAACCTGTAGGAATCACCTTTTCTTCCAGAACTCTTCTCCACTAAGCGCTCAGCACACTTGATATAATACACACGAGCTCCTGGGTAGCGCAAGAAAACACTGCTTGTCTCCTGCCATCTCCGTAAGGAGTAATGTGCGGATTGTGAAGTCCCCTCCTGGGGATGGGAGCATCTTGTGCCTGGCTCCTCCCCCTTCTTCTCTGAAGAGGCAGCCTTATGCTAGCTGGTGGGGAACATATGAATGTACAGAGGAGAGGTGGTGGCCGAGCAGTGCCCTGACTGGGGCTCAACTACAATCCTCGTCACTAAACTTCGCTTCTTGTGCTGCGAGACTGCTGAGGTTTTAGTCAAGGGTTGCAGCTCTGGTTCTCCCTAGGTGCTGAGTCCCCTGCTTGGGTGAATATTACAAGCTGTGTATAATGTATGGGGTGAATATTACAAGCTGTGTATAATGTATGGGGTGAATATTACAAGCTGCGTATAATGTATGGGGTGAATATTACACGCTGCGTATAATGTATGGGGTGAATATTACAAGCTGTGTATAATGTATGGGGTGAATATTGCAAGCTGTGTATAATGTATGGGGTGAATATTACAAGCTGTGTATAATGTATGGGGTGAATATTACAAGCTGCGTATAATGTATGGGGTGAATATTACAAGCTGCGTATAATGTATGGGGTGAATATTGCAAGCTGCGTATAATGTATGGGGTGAATATTACAAGCTGTGTATAATGTATGGGGTGAATATTACAAGCTGCGTATAATGTATGGGGTGAATATTACAAGCTGCGTATAATGTATGGGGTGAATATTACAAGCTGCGTATAACGTATGGGGTGAATATTACAAGCTGCGTATAATGTATGGGGTGAATATTACAAGCTGCGTATAATGTATGGGGTGAATATTACAAGCTGTGTATAATGTATGGGGTGAATATTACAAGCTGTGTATAATGTATGGGGTGAATATTACAAGCTGTGTATAATGTATGGGGTGAATATTGCAAGCTGTGTATAATGTATGGGGTGAATATTACAAGCTGTGTATAATGTATGGGGTGAATATTACAAGCTGCGTATAATGTATGGGGTGAATATTACAAGCTGCGTATAATGTATGGGGTGAATATTGCAAGCTGCGTATAATGTATGGGGTGAATATTACAAGCTGTGTATAATGTATGGGGTGAATATTACAAGCTGCGTATAATGTATGGGGTGAATATTACAAGCTGCGTATAATGTATGGGGTGAATATTACAAGCTGCGTATAACGTATGGGGTGAATATTACAAGCTGCGTATAATGTATGGGGTGAATATTACAAGCTGCGTATAATGTATGGGGTGAATATTACAAGCTGTGTATAATGTATGGGGTGAATATTACAAGCTGTGTATAATGTATGGGGTGAATATTACAAGCTGTGTATAATGTATGGGGTGAATATTACAAGCTGTGTATAATGTATGGGGTGAATATTACACGCTGCGTATAATGTATGGGGTGAATATTACAAGCTGCGTATAATGTATGGGGTGAATATTACAAGCTGTGTATAATGTAAGGGGTGAATATTACAAGCTGTGTATAATGTAAGGGGTGAATATTACAAGCTGCGTATAATGTATGGGGTGAATATTACAAGCTGTGTATAATGTAGAGTGAATATTACAAGCTGCGTATAATGTATGGGGTGAATATTACAAGCTGTGTATAATGTATGGGGTGAATATTACAAGCTGTGTATAATGTATGGGGTGAATATTGCAAGCTGTGTATAATGTATGGGGTGAATATTACAAGCTGTGTATAATGTAAGGGGTGAATATTACAAGCTGTGTATAATGTATGGGGTGAATATTACAAGCTGCGTATAATGTATGGGGTGAATATTACAAGCTGTGTATAATGTATGGGGTGAATATTACAAGCTGTGTATAATGTAGAGTGAATATTACAAGCTGTGTATAATGTATGGGGTGAATATTACAAGCTGTGTATAATGTAAGGGGTGAATATTACAAGCTGTGTATAATGTATGGGGTGAATATTACAAGCTGTGTATAATGTATGGGGTGAATATTACAAGCTGTGTATAATGTATGGGGTGAATATTACAAGCTGCGTATAATGTATGGGGTGAATATTACAAGCTGTGTATAATGTATGGGGTGAATATTACAAGCTGTGTATAATGTATGGGGTGAATATTACAAGCTGTGTATAATGTATGGGGTGAATATTACAAGCTGTGTATAATGTAAGGGGTGAATATTACAAGCTGTGTATAATGTAAGGGGTGAATATTACAAGCTGTGTATAATGTATGGGGTGAATATTACAAGCTGTGTATAATGTAGAGTGAATATTACAAGCTGTGTATAATGTAAGGGGTGAATATTACAAGCTGTGTATAATGTATGGGGTGAATATTACAAGCTGCGTATAATGTATGGGGTGAATATTACAAGCTGCGTATAATGTATGGGGTGAATATTACAAGCTGTGTATAATGTATGGGGTGAATATTACAAGCTGCGTATAATGTATGGGGTGAATATTACAAGCTGTGTATAATGTATGGGGTGAATATTACAAGCTGTGTATAATGTATGGGGTGAATATTACAAGCTGCGTATAATGTATGGAGTGAATATTACAAGCTGTGTATAATGTATGGGGTGAATATTACAAGCTGTGTATAATGTATGGGGTGAATATTACACGCTGCGTATAATGTATGGGGTGAATATTACAAGCTGCGTATAATGTATGGGGTGAATATTACAAGCTGTGTATAATGTAAGGGGTGAATATTACAAGCTGTGTATAATGTAAGGGGTGAATATTACAAGCTGCGTATAATGTATGGGGTGAATATTACAAGCTGTGTATAATGTAGAGTGAATATTACAAGCTGCGTATAATGTATGGGGTGAATATTACAAGCTGTGTATAATGTATGGGGTGAATATTACAAGCTGTGTATAATGTATGGGGTGAATATTGCAAGCTGTGTATAATGTATGGGGTGAATATTACAAGCTGTGTATAATGTAAGGGGTGAATATTACAAGCTGTGTATAATGTATGGGGTGAATATTACAAGCTGCGTATAATGTATGGGGTGAATATTACAAGCTGTGTATAATGTATGGGGTGAATATTACAAGCTGTGTATAATGTAGAGTGAATATTACAAGCTGTGTATAATGTATGGGGTGAATATTACAAGCTGTGTATAATGTAAGGGGTGAATATTACAAGCTGTGTATAATGTATGGGGTGAATATTACAAGCTGTGTATAATGTATGGGGTGAATATTACAAGCTGTGTATAATGTATGGGGTGAATATTACAAGCTGCGTATAATGTATGGGGTGAATATTACAAGCTGTGTATAATGTATGGGGTGAATATTACAAGCTGTGTATAATGTATGGGGTGAATATTACAAGCTGTGTATAATGTATGGGGTGAATATTACAAGCTGTGTATAATGTAAGGGGTGAATATTACAAGCTGTGTATAATGTAAGGGGTGAATATTACAAGCTGTGTATAATGTATGGGGTGAATATTACAAGCTGTGTATAATGTAGAGTGAATATTACAAGCTGTGTATAATGTAAGGGGTGAATATTACAAGCTGTGTATAATGTATGGGGTGAATATTACAAGCTGCGTATAATGTATGGGGTGAATATTACAAGCTGCGTATAATGTATGGGGTGAATATTACAAGCTGTGTATAATGTATGGGGTGAATATTACAAGCTGTGTATAATGTATGGGGTGAATATTACAAGCTGTGTATAATGTATGGGGTGAATATTACAAGCTGTGTATAATGTATGGGGTGAATATTACAAGCTGTGTATAATGTATGGGGTGAATATTACAAGCTGCGTATAACGTATGGGGTGAATATTACAAGCTGTGTATAATGTATGGGGTGAATATTACAAGCTGCGTATAACGTATGGGGTGAATATTACAAGCTGCGTATAATGTAAGGGGTGAATATTACAAGCTGTGTATAATGTATGGGGTGAATATTACAAGCTGCGTATAACGTATGGGGTGAATATTACAAGCTGCGTATAATGTATGGGGTGAATATTACAAGCTGTGTATAATGTATGGGGTGAATATTACAAGCTGTGTATAATGTATGGGGTGAATATTACAAGCTGTGTATAATGTATGGGGTGAATATTACAAGCTGTGTATAATGTATGGGGTGAATATTACAAGCTGTGTATAATGTATGGGGTGAATATTACAAGCTGCGTATAACGTATGGGGTGAATATTACAAGCTGCGTATAATGTATGGAGTGAATATTACAAGCTGTGTATAATGTATGGGGTGAATATTACAAGCTGTGTATAATGTATGGGGTGAATATTACAAGCTGTGTATAATGTATGGGGTGAATATTACAAGCTGTGTATAATGTATGGGGTGAATATTACAAGCTGTGTATAATGTAGAGTGAATATTACAAGCTGTGTATAATGTAAGGGGTGAATATTACAAGCTGTGTATAATGTATGGGGTGAATATTACAAGCTGCGTATAATGTATGGGGTGAATATTACAAGCTGCGTATAATGTATGGGGTGAATATTACAAGCTGTGTATAATGTATGGGGTGAATATTACAAGCTGTGTATAATGTATGGGGTGAATATTACAAGCTGTGTATAATGTATGGGGTGAATATTACAAGCTGTGTATAATGTATGGGGTGAATATTACAAGCTGTGTATAATGTATGGGGTGAATATTACAAGCTGCGTATAACGTATGGGGTGAATATTACAAGCTGTGTATAATGTATGGGGTGAATATTACAAGCTGCGTATAACGTATGGGGTGAATATTACAAGCTGCGTATAATGTAAGGGGTGAATATTACAAGCTGTGTATAATGTATGGGGTGAATATTACAAGCTGCGTATAACGTATGGGGTGAATATTACAAGCTGCGTATAATGTATGGGGTGAATATTACAAGCTGTGTATAATGTATGGGGTGAATATTACAAGCTGTGTATAATGTATGGGGTGAATATTACAAGCTGTGTATAATGTATGGGGTGAATATTACAAGCTGTGTATAATGTATGGGGTGAATATTACAAGCTGTGTATAATGTATGGGGTGAATATTACAAGCTGCGTATAACGTATGGGGTGAATATTACAAGCTGCGTATAATGTATGGAGTGAATATTACAAGCTGTGTATAATGTATGGGGTGAATATTACAAGCTGTGTATAATGTATGGGGTGAATATTACAAGCTGTGTATAATGTATGGGGTGAATATTACAAGCTGTGTATAATGTATGGGGTGAATATTACAAGCTGCGTATAATGTATGGGGTGAATATTACAAGCTGCGTATAACGTATGGGGTGAATATTACAAGCTGCGTATAATGTATGGGGTGAATATTACAAGCTGCGTATAATGTATGGGGTGAATATTACAAGCTGTGTATAATGTATGGGGTGAATATTACAAGCTGTGTATAATGTATGGGGTGAATATTACAAGCTGTGTATAATGTATGGGGTGAATATTGCAAGCTGTGTATAATGTATGGGGTGAATATTACAAGCTGTGTATAATGTATGGGGTGAATATTACAAGCTGCGTATAATGTATGGGGTGAATATTACAAGCTGCGTATAATGTATGGGGTGAATATTGCAAGCTGCGTATAATGTATGGGGTGAATATTACAAGCTGTGTATAATGTATGGGGTGAATATTACAAGCTGCGTATAATGTATGGGGTGAATATTACAAGCTGCGTATAATGTATGGGGTGAATATTACAAGCTGCGTATAACGTATGGGGTGAATATTACAAGCTGCGTATAATGTATGGGGTGAATATTACAAGCTGCGTATAATGTATGGGGTGAATATTACAAGCTGTGTATAATGTATGGGGTGAATATTACAAGCTGTGTATAATGTATGGGGTGAATATTACAAGCTGTGTATAATGTATGGGGTGAATATTACAAGCTGTGTATAATGTATGGGGTGAATATTACACGCTGCGTATAATGTATGGGGTGAATATTACAAGCTGCGTATAATGTATGGGGTGAATATTACAAGCTGTGTATAATGTAAGGGGTGAATATTACAAGCTGTGTATAATGTAAGGGGTGAATATTACAAGCTGCGTATAATGTATGGGGTGAATATTACAAGCTGTGTATAATGTAGAGTGAATATTACAAGCTGCGTATAATGTATGGGGTGAATATTACAAGCTGTGTATAATGTATGGTGTGAATATTACAAGCTGTGTATAATGTATGGGGTGAATATTGCAAGCTGTGTATAATGTATGGGGTGAATATTACAAGCTGTGTATAATGTAGGGATGTCACGATACCAGAATTTGGACTTCGATACCGATACTTCGTTTAGTATTGCGATTTCGATACCAATTTCGATACTTTTGCCAACAGTAATAAAAAAAAAAATCTTCCGTTTTCTGATGTGAGGCGCGAGGTGTGATGATGAATTTTGAACGCGCCTCACATTAATAGTAATTAATCCCATCATGTTTCTCAGTCATAATGGGTTAATGTGCGAGGTACATGATGGGGTTAATTACTATTAATGTGAGGAACATGGAGGGTAAATTCATCGCACCTCACATTAATAAGTGATAGAAAGCAGTGATTATTTCATTTTTTTACAGCGTACACATCATAAAGGATGCAAAAAAATTGTTGTGCGCGCCATTACTGAATGTGTGAATATTTTATGTATTGAGACTTATTTTAATGTTTATTGTAAAAAAGGTGAATGTGTCTTTTTTTTACATTTAACAATACTTTGTTTTTACTTTATTTTTAAACTTTAATGTACTGACATATATCAGATATATCCCAGTACATTAGCCTGTGGACAGATAGCACACAGACATATATCAGATATGTGCCAGTACATCAGCCTGTGGACGGATAACTACAGACATATATCAGATATGTGCCAGTACATTAGCCTGTGGAGGATAGCACACAGACATATATCAGATATGTGCCAGTACATTAGCCTGTGGACAGATAGCACACAGGCAGTTGTTAGGACATACTTGGGTATGTCCTAACAACAAGAAATATGGTAAGATAGCCCTGGTGTCCGTCAATAGACCCTGGGCTGTCTGCCCATATATGGTATGGCCCTCGATCGCGTCACAGGAATTCCCTGTGACGCGATCCAGGGGCATCCCCCCTTCTCATTTTCTCCTGAATGCTGCAGTCAGCTGTGATCGCAGCATTCAGGGGAATAACGGCGGAGATGAGAGGTTTCTCTGATCTCCGCCGTTATAGAGCGGGGCTGTGTAATACAGCCATTGCCCCGCTCCTGACAGAAAGTGCGCGCGCGGTCAGCATGAGGAGAAGCGGCCGGCGCTGCACTAATGAGCGGCGGTTCAGGCACGGAGGACAGAACATGGGGGTGTTTTGCAGAGCGCCCGCCATGTTCTGTCTCCAGTGCCGCCGCTCATAAGTACAGCGCCGGCCGCATCGCATCATCCTGACCGTGCGCACATGTTATCAGGACTCAGGAGCGGGGCTGTGGCTGAATTACACAGCCGCAGCCGCGCTCCCATACATTCATGTATTACTATACTGAGCTGTGCGGCTGCGCAGCGAAGTATCGAAATACAGGAAATAGCGGTATCGAACCGTTTAGGGATGCAAAGTATCGAAACAGTATCGAAGTTTCGATGCACCGTGCATCCCTAGTATAATGTAAGGGGTGAATATTACAAGCTGTGTATAATGTATGGGGTGAATATTACAAGCTGCGTATAATGTATGGGGTGAATATTACAAGCTGTGTATAATGTATGGGGTGAATATTACAAGCTGTGTATAATGTAGAGTGAATATTACAAGCTGTGTATAATGTATGGGGTGAATATTACAAGCTGTGTATAATGTAAGGGGTGAATATTACAAGCTGTGTATAATGTATGGGGTGAATATTACAAGCTGTGTATAATGTATGGGGTGAATATTACAAGCTGTGTATAATGTATGGGGTGAATATTACAAGCTGCGTATAATGTATGGGGTGAATATTACAAGCTGTGTATAATGTATGGGGTGAATATTACAAGCTGTGTATAATGTATGGGGTGAATATTACAAGCTGTGTATAATGTATGGGGTGAATATTACAAGCTGTGTATAATGTAAGGGGTGAATATTACAAGCTGTGTATAATGTAAGGGGTGAATATTACAAGCTGTGTATAATGTATGGGGTGAATATTACAAGCTGTGTATAATGTAGAGTGAATATTACAAGCTGTGTATAATGTAAGGGGTGAATATTACAAGCTGTGTATAATGTATGGGGTGAATATTACAAGCTGCGTATAATGTATGGGGTGAATATTACAAGCTGCGTATAATGTATGGGGTGAATATTACAAGCTGTGTATAATGTATGGGGTGAATATTACAAGCTGTGTATAATGTATGGGGTGAATATTACAAGCTGTGTATAATGTATGGGGTGAATATTACAAGCTGTGTATAATGTATGGGGTGAATATTACAAGCTGTGTATAATGTATGGGGTGAATATTACAAGCTGCGTATAACGTATGGGGTGAATATTACAAGCTGTGTATAATGTATGGGGTGAATATTACAAGCTGCGTATAACGTATGGGGTGAATATTACAAGCTGCGTATAATGTAAGGGGTGAATATTACAAGCTGTGTATAATGTATGGGGTGAATATTACAAGCTGCGTATAACGTATGGGGTGAATATTACAAGCTGCGTATAATGTATGGGGTGAATATTACAAGCTGTGTATAATGTATGGGGTGAATATTACAAGCTGTGTATAATGTATGGGGTGAATATTACAAGCTGTGTATAATGTATGGGGTGAATATTACAAGCTGTGTATAATGTATGGGGTGAATATTACAAGCTGTGTATAATGTATGGGGTGAATATTACAAGCTGCGTATAACGTATGGGGTGAATATTACAAGCTGCGTATAATGTATGGAGTGAATATTACAAGCTGTGTATAATGTATGGGGTGAATATTACAAGCTGTGTATAATGTATGGGGTGAATATTACAAGCTGTGTATAATGTATGGGGTGAATATTACAAGCTGTGTATAATGTATGGGGTGAATATTACAAGCTGTGTATAATGTATGGGGTGAATATTACAAGCTGTGTATAATGTATGGGGTGAATATTACAAGCTGTGTATAATGTATGGGGTGAATATTACAAGCTGCGTATAATGTATGGGGTGAATATTACAAGCTGCGTATAATGTATGGGGTGAATATTACAAGCTGCGTATAATGTATGGGGTGAATATTACACGCTGTGTATAACGTATGGGGTGAATATTACAAGCTGTGTATAACGTAAGGGGTGAATATTACAAGCTGTGTATAACGTATGGAGTGAATATTACAAGCTGTGTATAACGTATGGGGTGAATATTACAAGCTGTGTATAATGTATGGGGTGAATATTACAAGCTGTGTATAATGTATGGGGTGAATATTACAAGCCGTGTATAATGTATGGGGTGAATATTACAAGCTGTGTATAATGTATGGGGTGAATATTACAAGCTGTGTATAATGTATGGGGTGAATATTACAAGCTGCGTATAATGTATGGGGTGAATATTACAAGCTGCGTATAATGTATGGGGTGAATATTACAAGCTGTGTATAATGTATGGGGTGAATATTACAAGCTGTGTATAATGTATGGGGTGAATATTACAAGCTGTGTATAATGTATTAGAGGTCATGTGTAATGAAGGGGACATGGTTTATATGTATAATCAATAAAATATTGGAACTTCACTGCACACGCCTGTTGTAAGTGATCACTTGTAGCATTCCAAGCATGCTTATCTATTCATCCAGATCTCCAGGAGGCAACTGAAAGAGGGGGAAACCTCTGAACAGACTAGTCATAAACGTATTATCTGTGCGAATAACCCTCCTCCAGCGCTGATCAGCATCTCCAGTACCTCCTGCCAGCAGGCCAAGAGGGCAGTGTAGAAGTTTGGAGGAATTCACCGTGACAGTTATGGGGGGGCAATGCCATGACTACTGTAACTCATTACTAGTCAGTCTTCCCCTCTCCAAACTCTCCAATCTATCTTCAATGCAGCAGCCAGGCTCATCTTTATGACCAACCGCTACACCAACGCCTCTAATCTGTGCCAGTCACTGCACTGGTTGCCCATCCCCTTCAGAATAAAATTCAAACTTATTACTCTTACCCACGACGCTCTCCACAGTGCTGCACCTCCTTACAGCTCCCCCCTCATCTCTGTCTACCACCCTACTCGGGCTCTACGTTCTGCCAACGACCTTAGATTAAAATCCTCCTTAATCCGAACCTCCCACTCCCGTCTCCAGGATTTCTCTCGTGCTGCACCCGTCCTCTGGAATGCGCTACCCCAGACAACCAGATTAATTCCCAATATCCACAGTTTTAAACGTGCCCTGAAAACCCATCTATTTAGACAGGCCTATAACATTCCCTAATCTAACTCCTTTCCATTGCCCTCCTTTTAGATTAGTCATCAGAATAAGATTCCCTCACACTCCTTCTCCTCATGTCAGTCATACACGGATACTGGCTGGTGACCGGCTCATGCAGCTTTATGTTACCACCCCATGTGTATAAAAATGGCCGGACTATTGTACAGAACAAACACTGTTACACTTTGTGTCTCCCTTATTTCCTCATAGATTGTAAGCTCTTGCGAGCAGGGTCCTCACTCCTCTGTTTGAATTGTAAATTAGCTTTGTCACTATGTAATGCCTGATATTGTTTGTTTCATGTTCCCTCTAAATTGTAAAGTGCTGCGTAATATGTTGGCGCTATATAAATAAAGATTATTATTATTATTAATGCGGTTTTCATTGGTGCAGGGTAAAGTGGTATCCCATTTTGATGTTGCCCTTCCTTAGGCCTGTTATACAATTCTAATACCCATCGACGGAAATCTTCCATTGACATATCTGGAAGTGATACCGTGTTTCCCCGAAAGTAAGACAGTGTCTTACTTTCTTTTTATCCCCAAAAGCCCCACTATGTCTTACTTTCGGGGTATGTCTTATATTGGAAAAAAATTGTCGAATTTTTTTTTTTTTTTTTTTCACAAACTTTATTTAACTGTTTTACATTTTTTTTATTAGTCCCACCAGGGGACTTCACTATGCGATGTGCCGATCGCATATATAATGCTTTGGTATACTTAGTATACCGAAGCATTATTGCCTGTCAGTGTAAAACTGACAGGCAACCTATTAGGTCATGCCTCCGGCATCGCCTAACAGGCAGATGCTGAAGGCAGACCTGGGGGTCTTTGTTAGACCCCCGGCTGTCATGGAAACCCGACGGCGACCCGCGATTTTTTTGCGGGGGCGCCGATCGGGTGACAGAAGGAGCTCCCCCCTCTGTCAAACACATTAAATGCCGCTGTCACTATTGACAGCGGCATTTAATGGGTTAAACTGCCGGAATCGGCGCGCGCTTCGATTCCGGGAGTTGCAGCAGGAGCCAGGCTGTGTATAACAGCCGTGCTCCTGCCGCTGATCGCGTGGGTACAGTCTCAGTACCCGCGCCATCACAGGACGGATATATCCGTCCTCCTGCGCGAACTAGCAGCTGCTGAGGACGGATATATCCGGCGCGGTGACGTATGGAGAGGGGGGCGGCGCGGAAGTGGGCAGGAGGCGGCAATACCCCCGTGTTTCCCCGAAAGTAAGACATATAGCCGACCCCCCCGAAACCCCCGATACGTCTTACAATCGGGGGTGTCTTACTATCGGGGAAACACGGTAGTTGTATAAACATCACATTCTGCATTCAAGCCTAAAGATAATACGGAGACGAGTGGCGTTAAGATACCACTTCTCTCTTCCTGCAGCAGTCTATCATAGATCACTTTTGTAGGAAGTTTCTTCTGTGCCAATCACTGATTGACGGACATGTAGTGCTGCCTCTTTTTATAAGATGTTCTTCAGCAGCTGCAGTGTGTATTATACACCATTGTGTCCCTGCTGCTGTAGACCTTTATGAAGAGGTTAAAGGGACGTTTTATATCAATCATCTAATAAATTGTGGACAGAAAACTCCTCTTTAACCCCTTCCCGCTCCTTGACGTACTATTACATCATGGCAGCTGTATCGTTCGCGCTCCATGACGTAATAGTACGTCACGGGAGTAACGGCCGTTTCGGCCGTCCTCCCGACACATACAGGAGCTGTGACGCTGCTGTCTTGTTCAGCAGCTGTCACAGCTCCTACAGCGGGGACCGATCGCTGTGTCCCCGCCGATTAACCCCTTAAAAGCCGCGTTCTATAGAGATCGCGGCTTTTTAGGGGTTAAGCTGCCATCGCCGGCCTGCTACGCGATAGCGGCCGGCGATGGTGACTATGGCAACCGGACACCAAACAATGGCGTCCGGCTATGCCATAGACGGAAGCCTAGTGGGTCCTGACAACGTCAGGACCCACTATGCTTGCTGTCAGTGAGTAGCTGACAGCTCTAATACACTGCACTACGCATGTAGTGCAGTGTATTAGAATAGCGATCAGGGCCTCCTGCCCTCAAGTCCCCTAGTGGGACAAAGTAATAAAGTTAAAAAAAAGATGTGTAAAAATAAGAAAATAAAAGATTTAAAAGTAATAAAAGTAAAAATCCCCCCTTTTCCCTTATCAGTCCTTTATTATTAATAAAAATATATAAACAAACAAATTAACTATACATAATTGGTATCGCCGCGTCCGTAACGGCCTGAACTACAAAACTATTTCGTTATTTATCCCGCACGATGAACGCCGTAAAATAAAATAATAATAAACCGAACCACAATCACAATTCTTTGGTCACCTCACCTCCCAAAAAATGGAATAAAAAGATCAAAAAGTCGCATGTACCTAAAAATGGTACTGATCGAAACTACAGTTCGTTACGCAAAAAATAAGTCCTCGCACGGCTTTATTGATTGAAAAATAAAAAAGTTCTGGCTCTTAGAATAAGGTAATACAAAAAGTGAATGATTGTTTACAAAACGTATTTTATTGTGCAAACGCCATAAGACATAAAAAAAAACTATAAACATCTGGTATCGCCGTAATCGTATCGCCCCGCAGAATAAAGTGAATGTGTCATTTATAGCGCACGGTGCACGCAGTTAAAAAAAAAGAATAAAAAAACAATAGTAGAATTGCTGTTTTTTAGTCACCACGCCACTTAAAAATAGAATAAAAACTGATCAAAAAGCCGCATGCACCCCAAGAAAACTACAATGGATTCCTCAAGGGGTCTAGTTTCCAAATTGGGGTCACTTTTGGGGGGTTCCCAATGTTTTGGCACCACAAGACCTCTTCAAACCGGACATGGTGCCTAATAAAAAAGAGGCCTCAAAATCCACTAGGTGCTCCTTCGCTTCGGAGGCCGGTGCTTCAGTCCATTACCGCACTAGGGCCACATGGGGGATATTTCTGAAAACTGCAGAATCTGGGCAATAAGTATTAAGTTGCGTTTCACTGATAAATCCTTTTGTGTTATAAAAAAAATGGTATAAAGAGGATTTTCTGACAAAAAAAAATATGTCAATTTCACCTCTACTTTGCTCTAAATTTTTGTGAAACACCTAAAGGGTTCATAAACTTTCTAAATGCTGTTGTGAATACTTTGAGGGGTCTAGTTTCTAAAATGGGGTATTTCATAGGGGTTTCTAATATATGGGCCCCTCAAAGCAACTTCAGAACTGAACTGGAACCTAAAAAAATAAATAAATGAGGCAATACTTCGCTTCTTACATTATACTGATAATGAGCAGTGCCCACCCCGAGATCACCCCAGTTTTGACCGTTTGTATAAACGGAGACCCCTATTAGACCGTTCCAGTGCCCGGTTTTCCCAAGCATACACCCCCGAGAAGTGTATTTCTATTGATGAGTCCCGGGTACATTTTAAAGGGAAGGTTCAATTCCGCGAGTACCTGCCGGGTAAGAGGGCAAGGTATGGCGTGAAGATGTATAAGCTGCGAGAGTGCATCAGGGTATACCTACAGGTTTAGGATATATGAAGGAAAGGCCACCCCCAAACCAGACTGCATCCTGGACTACAATAGGTACATGGGAGGGATGGACTTGTCAGATCAAATCCTGAAGCCCTACAGCGCTATGCGGTGTGGTATAAGAAGCTGGCCGTGCACATCATACAGATGGCTTTGTACAATGCGTACGTGCTACGTCGATGTGCAGGCCAGACGGGAACTTTCCTGGAATTTCAAGAGGTGATTATCAAGAACCTAATCTTTAGTGACCAAGAAGGGGGGGCACCCAGTAGTTCTGGAAGCGGGGCCACACGCATCGTACCAGGGCGGCAACACTTTCCAGGGGAAGTTCCCAAAATTGGCAAGAAGGGAAAAAAGTTAAAAGAGGTGCAAAGTCTGCTATAAGAGGGCGATAAGGGATGACACAATATATCAATGTGACACGTGTCCCGAATAACCAGAGCTCTGTATGAAAGAGTGTTTTAAAATTTATCATACATCCCTTAGTTTATAATTTACCCCAATTTTACTTACCCTGATGCACTCCACACAGCTTATCCCCCCTCGTCTTTCCCCTCTGAGCCCTGCTGTGTGTCCAGGCAGCTGATAACAGCCACATGTAGGGTATTGCCATACCCGGGAGAACCCACATTACAGTTTATGGGGTGTAGGTCTCCGGTCAAAATGCTCACTACACCTCTAGATGAATGCCTTAAGGGTGTAGTTTTTAAAACGGGGTCACTTCTTGCGGGTTTCAACTGTACTGGTACCTCAGGTGCTTCTGCATACATGACTTTGCACTAGAAAATCCCCAGTAGGCCAAATGGTGGTCCTTTCCTTCTGAGCCCTCCCATGGGCCCAAACAGCAGTTTATCACAACAAATGGGGTATTGCGGCCCTCAGAACAAATTGCGCAACAGAATGGGGTATTTTGTTTCTTGTGAAAATAAGAAATTTTCAGCCAAAACTACATATTATTTGAAAAAAATAATTTTGTTTTCATTCCCAGCCCAATTCAAATTAATTCAGTGAAAAAACTATGGGGTCAAAATAGTCACAACACCCATAAATGAATTCCTTGAGGGGTGTAGTTTCCAAAATGGGGTCATTTGTGATTGGTTTCTATTGATTTGATACCTCTGGGGCTCTGCAAATGCGACATGGCACCCGAAAACCAATCCAGCAAAATCTGGACTCCAAAGAACACACAGCGCTCCTTTCCTTCTGAGCCCTCCCATGGGCCCAAACGGCAGTTTATCACCACAAATGGGGTATTGCCGCACTCAGGACAAATTGAGCAACAAAATGGAGTATTTTATTTCTTGTGAAAAAAAGAATTTTTGAGCTAAAATGACATATTATTGGAAAAAATATATTTTTTTTAAAATTCCCAGCCCAATTCAAATAAGTTCTGTGAAGAAACTATGGGGTCTAAATGGTCACATTACCCATAAATGAATTCCTTGAGGGGTGTAGTTTCCAAAATGGGGTCACTTCTGGTGGGTTTCCATTGCTTTGATACCTCTGGGGCTCTGCAAATGCGACATGGCAGCCGAAAACCAATCCAGCAAAATCTGGACTCCAAAGAACACACAGCGCTCCTTCCCTTCTGAGGCCTCCCATGGGCCCAAACGGCAGTTTATTGCCACAAATGGGGTATTGCTGCACTCAGGAGAAATTGGGCAACAAAATTGAGCATTTTGTTCCCTGTGAAAGAAATTTTCCTAAAAAATTACATCTTATTGGAAAAAATTACATTTTTTTAATGTCACAGCCCAATTGAAATAGGTGCTGTGAAAAAACTGTGTGCTCAAAATGCTAACAACAACCATAAATGAATTCCTTGAGGGGTGTAGTTTCCAAAATGGGGTCACTTTTGGTGGGTTTCCATTGCTTTGATACCCTGAGGCTCTGCAAATGCGACATGGCACCCGAAAACCAATCCAGCAAAATCTGGACTCCAACAAACATATAGCGCTCCTTTCCTTCTGAGCCCTCCCATGGGCCCAAACGGCAGTTTATCACCACAAATGGGGTATTGCCACACTAAGGACAAATTGGGCAACCAAATGGGGTATTTTGTTCCCTGTGAAAATAAGAAATTTTGATCACAAATGACATTTTATTGGAAAAAATGTCATTTTTTTCATTTCACAGCCCAATTCAAATAGGTGCTGTGAAAAAACTGTGCGGTCAAAATGGTAACAACAACCATAAATGAATTCCTTGAGGGGTGTAGTTTCCAAAATGGGGTCACTATTGGGGGATTCCTACTGTTTTGGCACCTCAACACCTCTTCAAACCTGGCATGCTGCCTAAAATATATTCTAATAAAAAAGAGGACTCAAAATGCACTAGGTGCTTCTTTGCTTCTAGGGCTTGTGTTTTAGTCCACGAGCGCAGTAGGGCCACATGTGGGACATTTCTAAAAACTGCAGAATCTGGACAATACATATTTAGTAGTGTTTCTCTGGTAAAACCTTCTGTGTTACAGAAAAAAAATGAATAAAATTGAAATTCCGCAAGAAAAATGAAATTTGCAAAGTTCACCTCCACTTTGCTTTAATTCCTGTGAAATGCCTGAAGGGTTAAAAAACTTTCTAAATGCTGTTTTGAATACTTTGAGGGGTCTAGTTTTTAAAATGGGGTGTTTTATCAGGGTTTCTAATACATAGGCCCCTCAAAGCCACTTCAGAGCTGAACAGGTACCTTAAATAAAAGGCATTTGTCATTTTCTTAAAAATATGTGAAATTGCTGTTTATGTTCTAAGCCTTGTAACGTCCAAGAAAAATAAACAAATGTTCAAAAAACGATGCCAATCTAAAGTAGACATATGGGAAATGTGAACTAGTGACTATTGTGGGTGGTATAACCGTCTGTTTTACAAGCAGATGCATTTAAATTCTGAAAAATGCAATTTTTTCAAAATTTTCTATAAATTTTGCAATTTTTCACCAATAAACACTGAATATATTGACCAAATTTTACCACGAACATGAAGCCCAATGTGTCACGAGAAAACAATCTCAGAATCGCTTGGGTAGGTTTAAGCATTCCCACGTTATTACCACATAAAGTGAAATATGTCAGATTTGAAAAATGGGCTCTGAGCCTTAAGGCCAAAACTAGGCTGCGTCCTTAAGGGGTTAACAATTGTTTGTAAGAATGTTTCCAATCATTGTCTAGTGTAAACATGCCCTGCCATGAAAGTACAAACAATAAAACGCTCTTTTGTCGCTGATCACATCTTTTATGCGGGCATAAAAATGATCGTTTGTCGACAGCCCCCCCATGGAAAATAGGGTTTGTGCTGCCGACAATAATGTAAAGTTCATGACAGGGTTCGAATGGTCGTTCATACGAATCTTTCTTCTTACATGATTGACTTATATTGTTCATCAACACTTTTATGGGTAGTTTATTTTCCCATGTAAAAGCAACATTACTTCTCAAAAAGAGGTTCTGCAGCAGCATATGTGGTTTTTTTTTATAAAGAATAATCTACCCCATATTATGAAGTATTAAGATTCACTAAATTAGAAGATTTTGTTACTTTGGCTTTATTCCGTTTACAGTATGTGAACACCTAAGCAATATTTAGGGGCCTGTAAAGGTACTCCTACACTTCAGATGACAGTCGGCAGAATCCACCGATTACTGTTGTTTTTGGGGGTGTTCCATTTTTCCCCCGACAGCATATGTCGATGGTAAAAAGGATCGGGCATGTTGGATTTTAACATGACCGATCCTGTGTTCCTGCAGGAGATACGCCACTGTCAAAAGTGTCTGGCAGCGCTTTATTTCCCTCTCTAAATTGAACAGGCAGGGCCGGTTTTAGACAAAATGTGGCCCTGGGTAACATTAAAAGTGCGGCCCCGAATGCTGAATTATTGTATCTATAATGCAGTAAACTCAGAAGGCAGTGTGAAGAGAACTGCATCACTGTTTTCTAGCGTGTCCAGGAGTGTTGCAAGCTCCAAAGCATTTGTCCCCCCTCTCACGCAAAAAATGTATCTATATACATATACAGTTATTAAATCATACCACTATACCGGATGAAATATAAGCTGCATACTGTTACTGAAGACAACTCACTATTATAAGACCAAAATTACCAATAATAATACATTATAAGGTCCAAATAATACCGCCACACCCTAACCAGTGACTGAATACCCGCATACTGTAGCTGAATAATACCGCCACACCATAACCACATAGTGACTGATAAATACCCCCATACTGTTACTGAATAATACCATCACACCATAACCACATAGTGACTGAATAATACACCCATACTGTTACTGAATAATACCCCCATACTGTTACTGAATAATACCTCCACACCATAACCACATAGTGACTGAATAATACCACCATACTGTTACTGAATAATACCACCACACCATAACACATAGTGACTGAATAACACCCCCATACTGTTACTGAATAATACCTCCACATCATAACCACACAGTGACTGATTAATACCCCCATAATGTTACTGAATAATACCATCACACCATAACCACAAAGTGACTGAATAATACCCCCATACTGTTTGTAATGATAGGGGTAGGGAAACAGACAAGTGAGCCCTAATCTACCCGCCACTCTGTCCCTGCCTACTTGCAACGACCCGCCCTAGGCGACGGGGTACAACTGGGAGGCGGTCCCTACGCTCCGTAAGTGCACGAGACAAACAGACAAGGGTACACAAAGCTAAGGGAAATGGGGCAGTTTCCCACGGCAACACCGTGAGCAACAAGAGAGGTGAACGAGCCGAGTCAAACCAGGAGTGTACGAGGTACCAAACGCAGAGCAGAAGAGTAGTCAGTAAGCCAGGGTCAGTATGGAGCGGGATCAAATAGTCAGGAGCTGTAGCTGGGCCAGGAAACCACACGAGAAGAATCACAAGCACTGGAGGAACAGGAAAGGCAGGTATAAATAGACAAAGGGCGGGAGCTAGCTGAGTCTGGCCAGGCTGCGATAGGCTCTCCCACTCCTAAGCCTGCCAGCCTGAGTGGTGGAAGCTGGAGTCAGTCTCAGAGACATAGACTCAGGTGCCGACTGATTACCTATGGGCGTTAACCCCGCTGTGCCTGGCAGATCCTTTACACTGTTCCTGAATAATATCGCCACACCATAACCACACAGTGGCTAAATAATACCCTATACTGTTACTGAATAACACCATCAAACCATAACCACATATTGACTGAGTAATACCCCATACTTTTACTGAATAATACCTTCACCCCATAACCACGTAGTGACTGAATAATATTATTATACTGTTACTGAATAATACCGCCACACCATAACCTCATAGTGACTGAATAATACCCACATACTGTTACTGGATAATACCGCCACACCCTAACGACATAGTGACTGAATAATACCTCCACACCTTAACCACATAGTGACTGAACAATACCCCCATATTGTTAGTGAATAATACCCCATACTGTTAGTGAATAATACCCCATACTGTTACTGAATGATACCCCCATACTGTTACTGAATAAAAAGCACTACACAAAGACCAATATTACCACCATATAGTGACCATATAGTGGTAGATGCCAGGTCTACAAAGGAGTTCTGCAGACTATATAAGTGATTACAGCACATTTATATTCAGTGACTCACAGGTGATGTTTTCTCTGTTTAGAGTCGTTCACTTTCCCTCTTTTTTTTTCTCCATCCGGCCGAGACCACTGTGACCCATACCGAAAAAAATAGAGCATATAGCCATATGTATATAAGATTTGTAACTAATTTATTAGCACTGAGACCCATTTGGGTCGTAAATTGATTTTGTGGAAACTAATAACAGCCTTTCTATTGTATACATACTATCCAGCATCTTTTGGTCTCGTTCCATTATACCACATTTTTGTACTAGAGTCTTGTCTTTTTATGTTTTTAATACAGTGTTTCTCTTATCTGTTTAATAAATTTGTTACAAATCTTATATACATATGGCTATATGCTCCATTTTTTTCGGTATGGTTCATATATTTATGGAGTTGCGCGCGTAGTAATTATGGGGGGATGTTGTTTCAAACATCACCTAGCCTCTAAGAAAACTGCTTTTGCAGTTTATATTTTGAAGACAGACCACTGTGACCACTTATTCCGAATCGTGTCTGCAGAATTTGACACACAGACATATTTGTTTCTCGTTTTTCCAGAACCCGTAATCCACAGTGACCCAGATGGTAATAATGATCCCTTTAGTCTCGACGCAATAAAAGTGGCCCCTCCGTAACCGTGCCCCACAGTAATAATGCCCTCTTTGTTCCCCCTGTACATAGTGTCACAGTGCCAATGTAGATAGCACGACACCCTGCCCCCTTTTTCCCCCTGTAGATAGCGCCACGCAGCCTCCCTCTTGTAGATAGCGCCACACAGCCTCCCTCTTGTAGATAGTGCCACACAGCCCCTCCTCTTGTAGATAGCGCCACACAGCACTCCTATTGTAGATAGTGCCACACAACCCCCCTCTTGTAGATAGTGCCACACAGCCCCCCTCTTGTAGATAGTGCTACACAGCCCCCCTCTTGTAGATAGTGCTACACAGTCCCCCTCTTGTAGGTTGCACCACACACAGCCCCCCTCTTGTAGATAATGGCACACAAATATAAAATAACTGTATTTGCCTAGCTCCGTTCTCACGACGGACGAAGCTGCTCCACAGGAGCCTTCCGTAGGCCAGCATGATCCAGTGACGTCATCACGGCGGCCTGCGCAGGGGTTCTGTCCCAGCATCTTATAGGCTGCAGGCCTAGCGTGGCCTGTAGCCTATGGTAATCAATCGTATCTGCGTCCTAAGGAATTGAATGTGACAGTGGCTAATAAATGACGAACGCCCTGTAGCCGCCGCTATGAGAGGATGGGGGCCCTGGGCAATTGCCCAGTTTAACCCCCCCCCCTAACGTTGGAACTGTGAACAGCCACGCACACTTGGCCGAGCCTCGTGCATATGTATGTGGGAATCGGGAGTAATAGCTGTCGGCCAGCTGACAGTTATTTTAAGAGTTTGGCCAGCTTTACTTACAATGCATTCGGAAAGTCTTCAGACCCTTTTTTGTTATGTGGATATGCAGAGGCCTTGTACTAAAATAAAATAAAAATCACGTTTTTCCCCATCATTCTGCACTTAATACCCCATAATGACAAAAACAGAATTTTAATTATCTTTCCTAATTTATTGAAAAGGAACAACTAAAATATTATATTGACATAAGTATTCAGACCCTTTACTCAGTACTTAGTTGAAGTACCTTTGACAGTGATAACAGTCTCCAGTCTTGATGCCACAAGGTGTATACACCTAGATTTGGGGATGTTCTGCCATTCTTCTCTGCACATCCTCTCAAGCTCTGTCAGGTTGGATGGGCAGGGCCACTCAAGGACATTCACAGAGTTTCCCCAAAGCCACTCCTGTGTTGTCTTGGCTTCGTGCTTAGGGTCATTGTTTTGTTGGAAGGTGAACCGTTGGCCCAGTCTGAGGTCCAGAGCACTCTGGATCAGGTTTTTATTAAAGAATATCTCTGTACTTTGCTGCATTCATCTTTCCCTCCAGTCTCCCTGTCCCAACCAATGAAAAACACCCCCACAGCATGATGCTGCAACCACAATGCTTCACTGTAGGGATGGTATTGGGCAGGTGATGAGCAGTGCTTTCCTCCAGACATGACGCTTAGAATTGATGCCAAAAAGTTCAATCTTGGTTTAATCAGACCACAGACTCTTATTTCTCACAGTCTGAGAGTCTTTGGGTGCTTTTTTGCAAACTCAAGGCGGGCTTTCATAGGTCTTTTACTGAGGAGAGGCTTTCTGGCCACTCTGCCATAAAGCCCAGATAGGGGTAGTGCTGCACTGATGGTTGACTTTCTGGAAGTTTCTCCCATCTGCACACAGGATCTTTGGAGTTCAGCTAGAGTGACCATTGGGTTCTTGGTCAACTCTCTTACCAAGGCCCTTCTCTATGATTACTTCGTTTTGTGGGGCGGTGAGCTCTAGGAAGAGTCCTGGTTGTTCCGAACTTCTTCCATTTAAGAATTATGGAGGCCACAGTGTTTTTGGGAACTTTTTTTATACCCTTCTCCAGATCTGTGCCTCCACAGAATCCTGAGTCTGAGCTCTACAGGCAGTTCTTTCCTCCACATGGCTTGGTTTTTGCTCTGATATGCATTGTCCGCTGTGAGACCTTATATAGACAGGGGTGTCTCTTTCCAAATCATGTCCAATTAAATGAATTTACCACAGGTGAACTCCAATCAAGAAACATTTCAAAGATGATCTAAAGAAATGGGAGACCCCCAGAGCTAAATTTCAAGTGTCATAGTAAAGGGTCTGAATACTTGTGTCCATGCAAATTAGAATTTTTAATTTGTAATAAATTTGCAAAAAATTCTGTTTTCCGTTTGTCATTATGGGGTATTGAGTGCAGAAAAACGTTTTTATTTTATTTTATCACAAGGCCTCAACATAACAAAATGTGAATAAAGTAAAAGGGTCTGAAGTAGGGCTGGGCAATTAATCGAAAAATAAATAAAATCGAAATTCAGCTCAATTAATAGACGTCATCTTTTGTGAATTTCGGTTTTATCAATTATTTTCTCTCCATTTAAAAAGTATCTGCATCTTCAGGACGCAGATACAGTTGAATCCAATGGTAGGGCAGGGGGACGTAAGGTCCCTGCTCTACCATACACTATATATCGCTGGACACGTGGCATTGATGACATTGCGCCTGTATGCGCCGCACTGTCCAGACCAGAGGGATCTCCTCCACTCCTCATTAGAACGGGGTTAGGTGAGTATGTATATTATTATTTTTATCAGGCACTATTGGGGGCAGCTGTGGGGGCATTATGCAGCGTGGGGGCAGCTATGGGAGACTTTATGCTGGGTGGGGTGCAGCTATAGGGGCAGTTATGGGGTATTATACTGTGTGAGGGCAGCTATAGGGGCATTATACTGCGTGGAAATCCGTTATGGGGGCATTATACTATGTAGAAACAGCTATGGGAGCATTAAACTGGGGAGGGCAGTTATGGGAGGCATTATACTGTGTGGAGTGCAGTTATGGGGGGCATTATACTATGTGGAGGGAAGTTATGGGGGGTATTATAATGTGTGGTGGCAGTTATGGGACATTATACGATGGGGAGCACTATGGGGGCATTATACTCTGTGGGGGCAGCTATAGGGGCATTATACTGTGTGAAGGCAGTTATAGGGCATTATACTGTGTGGGGGCAGTGTCAGGGGGTATATTATATAAAGTAGTATACAGCAGGCTGAGGGGATAAATATCGTAGCATGCAGGGGCGTGGCATGCAAAAGGGGTGTGGTCTAAATCGGTCAATAATCGTAATAGAGGTTTCATGTTCAATTAATCGTGATTTTGATTTGGGTCATAATTGCCCAGCCCTAGTCTGAAGATTTTCTGAATGCACTGTACCTAATTGATCTAGTAGAAATCTCAGCTTTTAAATAGTTTCCTAGCCCCTGCTTGCCCGTTTATTTACCTGCATCTGTACAGCTCCAGTTCTTCCTCACTGGTAAGAAACCTGCTTCTGTCCTTTCATTTGCAAAGGATAAAGCAATTTATCATCTGGCAATTGCTTTGCAAGCAGATTAGATCCCATGTTTAATTTTTCATACTAATCACATGCTATTTTTATCATAGTCCTGTAAAAGCGCTCTGTCTGCGTCATGTGCTGATTCAAATATGGGAAATGAAATAGATTTTTGTGAGATAATATACAGTATGTTTGAAAGCTGCATTATACCCTACAGAGATCTGAGCCCCACGGGGCTTCTTATTGTTAGTGATCGTGTATGTGACTCTAAACACATATGTGTTTGTGCTTTCCAAGCACATATGACATAAATAAGGAAATATATATATATATATATATATATATATATATATATATATATATATGTATATATATATATATATATATATATATATATATAACATTACTTGCTTCAGATCTAAGGACATTTTTGCAATTGACTTACATATGAGAGTGTCACCAGTCCAATGCATCATGTGCTACACCATAAATTAATGTCCACAAATTAGTAAATCAGAAGTGAGAGTGACAGACAAATTCATTAAAAGTATTTACTAACAGTAGCTTCTCAGCAACTGACAACCGAGTGTTCATTCCTCAGCTTGGTTTCCCACCACCATATTTCTTGCGGGAATCACGCTGGCTTCCACGGCAGGAAGCAGTGTCATTTTTTGAAAAAGGAAAGCACTTCTATGGGAAGGAGATGGATCATCTACAGGGGACCTGATGCGGCCTGGAGCATCTCAATGACAACCGCAGATCACAAAGAGGTTTTGAATTACAGCATTGTAATTTATTATTATTATTTTTTTATTTTACCTCTCTGCCACTTTAAAGCATACCTAACTTTTCAGGTGACTTTTCAGAATAAGCTGTCATGTGTGTGTACAGGAGGAATAACACTATTTCTGGCCATTATTTGACTCATATATGACTTTTTTATTTACGAATTTTTCATGCACACGACCGTAACCATGTGCACGGCCGTGATTTTCGGGTCGGACGGCCGCGGAGTGTCACCCGCAGGCCTCCCGAAAATCGCGGGCCATGCACACGTCCGTTCTTTTTGCGGTTCAGGCTCCTCGGCCATGCACGGACCATGAAAACCAGTCGTGTGCATGGGCCCATTGAAATGAATGAATTGTGGCCGCAAAAATGTCTTTGTGTGCCATGGGGCCTTATTCTCAGTCTCTTCTGAGCTAGTGTGCAGAGCCTAACTGCTCTCATGTCTTCTATACACTGCACACATAGAAGAGGTGAATTCTGCTGTCCTATAACTATTACATATATATATATATATATATATACACTACCGTTCAAAAGTTTAGGGTCACTTAGAAATTTCCTTATTTTTGAAAGAAAAGCACAGTTTTTTTCAATGAAGATAACATTAAATTAATCAGAAATACACTCTATACATTGTTAATGTGCTAAATGACTATTCTAGCTGCAAACGTCTGGTTTTTAATGCAATATCTAGATAGGTGTATAGAGGCCCATTTCCAGCAACCATCACTCCAGTGTTCTAATGGTACATTGTGTTTGCTAACTGTGTTAGAAGGCTAATGGATGATTAGAAAACACTTGAAAATCCTTGTGCAATTATGTTAGCACCGCTGTAAACAGTTTTTCTGTTTAGAGGAGCTATAAAACTGACCTTCCTTTGAGCTAGCTGAGAATCTAGAGCATTACATTTGTGGGTTCGATTAAACTCTCATAATGGCTAGAAAAAGAGAGCTTTTATGTGAAACTCGACAGTCTATTCTTGTTCTTAGAAATGAAGGCTATTCCATGCGAGAAATTGCCAAGAAACTGAAGATTTCCTACAACGGTGTGTACTACTCCCTTCAGAGGACAGCACAAACAGGCTCTAACCAGAGTAGAAAGAGAAGTGGGAGGCCCGTTGCACAACTGAGGAACAAGACAAGTACATTAGAGTCTCTAGTTTGAGAAATAGACGCCTCACAGGTCCTCAACTGGCAGCTTCATTGAATAGTACCCGCAAAACGCCAGTGTCAACGTCTACAGTGAAGAGGCGACTCCGGGATGCTGGCCTTCAGGGCAGAGTGGCAAAGAAAAAGCCATATCTGAGACTGGCTAATAAAAGGAAAAGATTAATATGGGGAAAAGCACACAGACATTGGACAGAGGAAGATTGGAAAAAAGCGTTATGGACAGACGAATCGAAGTTTGAGGTGTTTGGATTAAACAGAAGAACATTTGTGAGACGCAGAACAACTGAAAAGATGCTGGAAGAGTGCCTGACGCCATCTGTCAAGCCTGGTGGAGGTAACGTGATGGTCTGGGGTTGCTTTGGTGCTGGTAAAGTGGGAGATTTGTACAAGGTAAAAGGGATTTTGAATAAGGAAGGCTATCACTCCATTTTGCCATGCCATGCCATACCCTGTGGACAGCGCTTGATTGGAGCCAATTTCATCCTACAACAGGACAATGACCCAAAGCACACCTCCAAATTATGTAAGAACTATTTAGGGAAGAAGCAGGCAGCTGGTATTCTATCTGTAATGGAGTGGTCAGCGCAGTCACCAGATCTCAACCCCATAGAGCTGTTGTGGGAGCAGCTTGACCGTATGGTACGCAAGAAGTGCCCATCAAGCCAATCCCACTTGTGGGAGGGGCTTCTGGAAGCATGGGGTGAAATTTCTCCCGATTACCTCAGCAAATTAACATATAAAATGCCAAAGGTCTGCAATGCTATAATTGCTGCAAATGGAGCATTCTTTGACTAAAGCAAAGTTTGAAGGAGAAAATTATTATTTCAAATAAAAATCATTATTTCTAACCTTGTCAATGTCTTGACTATATTTTGTAGTCATTTTGCAACTCATTTGATAAATATAAGTGTTGGTTTTCATGGAAAACACAAAATTGTCTGGGTGACCCCAAACTTTTGAACGGTAGTGTATGTATGTGTATCTATATATATATCTCCAAAAAAGAGAGAACGAAGCAGTACTCAAAAAAACTCTGGTTTATTCATCCAGCATCCTTTGGCAGTGGATGCTGGATGAATAAACCAGAGTTTTTTTGAGTGCTGCTTCTTTCTCTCTTTTTTTGGATACACGTTTGTGCAGGGAGAGGTCACTCCTTGTTTGAAAGCTGAGCACCAGCCTTAACAGGCAAGGAATCACAGTGCTGCTCCTACCCTTGATTTGTATATATATATATATATATATATATATATATATATATATATATATATATACACAGTGGATATAACAAGTCTACACACCCCTGCTAAAATGCCAGGTTTTTGTCATGTTACCAAGTCGGTCCAAGATGAATCATTTCAGAACTTTTTCCACGTATAATCTGTACAATTGTTGTAAAGGATCTGCCAGGCACAACTTCTGTGTATACGCCCATGGGTAATCAGTCTGCACCTGGTTCTATGTCTCTGAGACTGACTCCATCTTCCACCACTCAGGATGGCAGGCTTAGGAGTGGGAGAGCCTATCGCAGCCTGGCCAGACGGAGCTAGCTCCCGCCCTCTGTCTATTTATACCTGCCTTTCCTGTTCCTCCTTTGCTTGTGATTCTTCTCGTGTGGTTTCCTGGCCTTGCTGCAGCTCCTAGCTATTTGACCTTGCTTCATACTGACCCCGGCTTACTGACTACTCTCCTGCTCTGCGTTTGGTACCTCGTACATTCCTGGTTTGACTCGGCTCGTTCACCTCTCTTGTTGCTCACGGTGTTGCCGTGGGCAACTGCCCCATTTCCCTTTGCTTGTGTCTCCTTGTCTGTTTGTCTGTCGTGCACCTACTGAGCGTAGGGACCGTCGCCCAGTTGTACCCCGTCGCCTAGGGCGGGTCGTTGCAAGTAGGCAGGGACTGAGTGGTGGGTAGATTAGGGCTCACTGTCTGTTTCCCTACCCCCCTGCCATTACAATTGTATTGAAAAACAAACTGAAATCTTTTAGGGTATTAGAATAAAGAACAAAAATAATGTGGTTGCATAAATATGCTCACCTCTAAACTAATACTTTGTTTAACCCTTTCAAGACCGAGCTCATTTTGACCTTCATGACCAGCCCCATTTTCTCAAATCTGACGTGTCAATTTATGTGTTAATAACTCTGGAATGCTTTTGCCTATCCAAGCGATTCTGAGATTGTTTTATCGTGACATATTGTACTTTATGTTAGTGGAAAAATTTGATCAATAAATTCATTGCTTATTTGTGAAAAACACCAAAATTTAGAGAAAATGTGCAAAAATTATGATTTTTCTCATTTCAAATGTATCTGCTTGTAAAACAGATAGTGTTACCACACAAAATAGTTACTATTTTACATATTCCATATGTCTACTTTATATTTGCATTGTTTTTTGAACATTATTTTATTTTTCTAGGACGTTACACGGCTTAGAACTTTAGCAGCAATTTCTCACATTTTCAAGAAAATTTCAAAAGGCTATTTTTACAGGGGCTAGTTCAGTTCTGAAGTGGCTTTGAGGGCCTTATGTACTAGATAGACCCCATAAATCACCCCATATTAAAAACTGCACCCCTCAAAGTATTCAAAACAGCATTCAGAAAGTTTCTTAACCCTTTAGGCGCTTCACAGGAATTAAAGCAAAGTAGAGGTGAAATTTACAAATTTTCTTTTTTTTTATAACATTTATTTGTAATACATTTTTTTCTGTAACACAGAAGGTTTTACCCGAGAACTGAAACTCAATATTTATTGCCCAGATTCTGCAGTTTTTAGAAATATCCCACATGTGGCCCTAGTGCGCTAATTTACTGAAACACCGGCCTCAGAAGCAAAGGAGCACCTAGTGGATTTTGGGGCCTCCTTTTTTTAGAATATATTTTAGGCACCATGTCAGGTTTGAAGAGGTCTTGTGGTGCCAAAACAGTGGAAATCCCCCAAAAGTGAGACGGTTTTGGAAACTACACACCTCAAGGAATTTATCTAGGGGTATAGTTAGCATCTTGACCCCACAGGTCTTTTGCTATATTTATTGGAGTATGTCTGTGAAAGTGAAAATCTACTTTTTTTTCTGAAAAAATATAAAAAAAAATTATATTTGCAAGGAATAAAGATTAAAAAGCACCCCAAAACTTGTAAAGCTACTTCTCCCGATTACGCCAATACTCCATATGTGGTACTAAACTGCTGTTTGGACCCACGGCAGAGCTCAGAAGGGAAGGAGCGCCATTTGGATTTTGAAGTGCAGATTTTGCTGGATTGGTTTTCAGTGCCATGTCGCGTTTGCAACGCCCTGGAGGGAGCAAAACAGTGGAATCCCCCCAAAACTGACCCCATTTTAAAGACTACACCCCTCAAGGAATTTTTCTAGGGGTATAGTTAGCATTTTGACCCCACATGTTTTTTGCTGAATTTAGTGGAATTAGGCCGTGAAAATGAAATCTACTTTTTTCTGAAAAAACATAGAAATGTTTAATTTTTACAATGAATAAAGTAGAAAAATCACCCCAAAATTTGTAAAGCAATTTGTCCTGATTTCAGCAATACCCCATATGTGGTAATAAACTGCTGTTTGGACACACGGCAGGACTCAGAAGGGAAGGAACAATATTTGGCTTTTGGAGCTCAAATTTAGCTGGAATGGTTTTCGGGAGTCATGTCGCATATGCAAAGCCCCTGAGGTACCAAAACAGTGGAAACCTCCCAAAAGTCCCTTTAGGGGACTGGAACGAGCGATCATTAGGTCGCTGGTACAATACACTGCAATACTAATGTATTGCAGTATAATGTCATTTTACAGGCTCCTGTAACAGCGCGATCGCTGTTCCTGTCCGTTAGTCCCGGGTGTCAGCTGTAATACACAGCTGACACCTGCAGAATGTGGAGCGGGCGCAGCGCGTGAGCCCGCTCCATATATAACCCCTCGCACCACGACATGCTATTAAGTCGTGGTGCGCGAAGGCGTTAATGCGCAGCGGATGGTGCAAATTGAAAATTACAATTTTCCACTGATATGCCATTTTAATGCACAATACGTTGTGCCCAGTTTGTGCCACTGAAGACAAATACCTCACACAATGTTGAGAGGGTTCTCCTGGATATAAAATATCATATATGTGGACGTAAGCTGGTGTTTGGGCACGCTGTGGGGCTCAGAAGGGAGGAAACGCCATTTGGCTTTTGGAGCGCAGATTTTGCTTGGTAACTGTTCTGTTTGGGGTTTTGCTGGTATTTCAGTTATGATGTGGGGGTATGTGTAACCTGTGCGGAGAACATCAGGACATAATAAGAGGGTATAATAATGGGGTACATAAATAATAATCCGCAGATATGTGGCAGGTGTCGCACTGATAAATGGTCGCCCCCTCTCTCATCTGCTTTTGGAACACTCTGCACATTTTGCATCGCCATATTCTGAGAGCCAGAACTTTTTTATTTTTTCTCCAACGGAGCCGTGTGAGGGCTTATTTGTTGCGGGACAATCTGTACTTTTCTTTGGTACCATTTTAGGGTACATGTGATTTTTTTTTATCACTTTTTATTAGATTTTTTTTGGCAAGCAAAGTGACAAAGAAACATAAATTCTGACAATGTTTTTTGTATTTTTTTTACAGTGCTCATCGTGCGGTATAAATAACATTTTACTTTATTCTGCGGGTCGGTACGATTACGGCGATACCATATGTATATAGGTTTTTTTATGTTTTGTGGCGATTGCGCAATAAAATCACTTTTCTATAAAATTATTTATTTTTTGTGTCACCATATTCTGAGAGCCATAATTTTTTATTTTTCCGTCAAAAAAGCAGTGTAAGGGCTTGTTTTTTGTGGGACGGGTTGTAGTTTTTATTGGTATTATTTTGGGGTACATGCGACTTTTTGATCATATTTTATTCTATATTTTGGGAGGGTTGATGACCAAAAAATAGTGATTCTGACATAGTTTTTTAATTATTTTTTTTGCGGTGTTCACCGTGCGGGAAAAATAATATTATAGTTTTATAGTTTGGGTCGTTATGAACGCGGTGATACCAAATATGTGTACTTTTTTTTAACATTTTCATTTTTTTCTTATAATAAAAGACTTACTATAGGAAAAAAAGCATTTTTTGTTTTTGGAACTTTTATAACTTGTTTTTACACCTTTTTATAAAACATTTTTATTACTTTATCTTTGACTTTTTACTTGAAGACTGGCAGCACTGATCGCTGCTATAATATATTACACTACCTACTAGGTAGTGTAACGTATTATAAACTGTCAGTGTGACGCTGAGAGTCACACTGACAGGAAGCTTATGAGGACCTGCCTCCGGCTGGTTCTCATAGGCTGCTGTGCATTGCAGACCCGGGGGCTGTTATATGGCCCCCGGTTCTGCCTTATAACCGACTGCAGCACCCGCAATCGGTCCCCGGGAAAGTTTGTGGTAGCAACAAACTTTCCAGTTTGTTATAGCAACAAACTTTCCAGTTCGTTGCTACAACACACTTTCCCTGCGATCACATGAACGGGACCTGAACTAATCAGGTCCCGATCATATCTCCGGGACCAGAGGCAGGTGATAACAGCGCGATCCGGGTGTCAGCGCTAGTCTGAGACACCCGGATCGTGCTTTTAACACCCACCGTGAATTCACGTCGGCACTGCACAGAGCCCAGCAAGTGCCGACGTGAATATACAGTGGGCGGTCGGGAAGCAGTTAATTACCCTTTGACTTTATGACAGCATTCAGTCGTTTTGGGTAGAAGTCCATCAGCATGGCATATTATGACTTGGCAATTGTTGCCCACTTTTCCTTGCAAATGCACTCCAAATCTGATTGCGAGGGCGTCTCCTGTGTACATCCCTCTTCAGGTCACCCCACAGATTTTCTTTTTTTTTTCTTTATCAACAATTTTTATTAAAATATAAAATAGCAAATAAGACATCATAAGATACTTCAAAACTTTGCACGCAGTGCAATAAATTCAAAGTGTATAAATTCACAAGTACATAAAATCAAAGGCAGGAGATATTCTCCCAAACAGCAAAAAAGAAAATTACGAAAAGAGGAGATAATAACATCCAATGGCAAATAACAACACAATATCCATATTCAAATTCAAAAGTAGTGCAATATGTAGGGAAACCAGCCCCAAAAAACAAGAAAAAAATGACAATTTTTAAGTGTTAATTCCAACACACAATGACACAAACACAAGACAACAGAAGGAAGCACAGACAAACAAAAGCACACAGAACTGGCGATAGGAACATTCGAAAGAGGCCATCCAACCAGAGAGGCAAATCAGCACCACCCAGAAACACCGACCAGACTGACCAATGTTCAACAAAGATGTCAGATCTACCACGGTCAGCAGACATCAGCTCCTCCATCCTCATAATCCCGTTCATTTCAGTAACCCATTGCTGCAAAGAAGGCACATGAACGGACTTCCAGTGACGTGCAAGCTGCAGTCAAAAAATGCCGAAAGATACCTCTTTTGAGGCGTGGGAGTGATCCAGGAACCATGGAAAGCAAGTCAATAGAAGGAGATGTAGGAACTTCAGTGTCAAACAGCTTGTTCCCAAGGTCAAACATTTTCCCCCAAAAGGGACAGAGCTTGGGGCAATCCCACCAAATGTGCAACATGGTCCAGGAGCCTCCCCACACCTCCAACAATCAGCAGACCCATCAGGGAATATCCTATGCAGGAAGGAAGGGCAACGGTACCATCTGGTAAGGATTTTATAATTATTTTCCTGAGCAAAACAAGAAGTCGGGAATTTGTGAGCCAAGAAAAAGGAAGTCCCCCAATCCTCTTACGAGTGTCGAACCCCCATTTCCTCATCCCATGCTGTAGTGAACACCAGTTGAGGAAAAGAATAGCCAGGGCGGAGAATCCCATGCAAATAGGACAGCATATGAGAAGGAGCAGAAGTCAAGGACAGATAAAGTTCTAAAGGAGTCTTATCCTGAAGAAACACCAAACAATCACTGATGGAAGAGAGATACGAACGCAGCTGAAAATAAGACCACCATATTGATTGTCTCCCCGGGCAGGCCTCAAAGACAGCAGCAAGGGACAAAATAGCACCATCGGACGTAAGGGTCTGAGCTAGGTATCCGTCGTCCTGTCTCCCCCAGCAGAGGAATGTGTCCACACTAGGGATGTCACGATACCAGAATTTGGACTTCGATACCGATACTTCGTTTAGTATTGCGATTTCGATACCAATTTCGATACTTTGCCAACAGTAATAAAAAAAAAAAATTCTTCAGTTTTCTGATGTGAGGCGCGAGGTGTGATGATGAATTTTGAACGCGCCTCACATTAATAGTAATTAATCCCATCATGTTTCTCAGTCATAATGGGTTAATGTGTGAGGTACATGATGGGGTTAATTACTATTAATGTGAGGAACATGGAGGTTAAATTCATCGTACCTCGCGCCTCACATTAATAAGTGATAGAAAGCCGTGTTTATTTCATTTTTTTACAGCGTACACATCATAAATGATGCAAAAATATTGTTGTGCGCGCCAATACTGAATATGTGAATATTTTATGTATTGAGACTTATTTAAATGTTTATTGTAAAAAAGGTGTATGTGTTTTTTTTTTAATTTAACAATACTTTGTTTTTACTTTATTTTTAAACTTTAATGTACTGACATATATCGGATATGTGCCAGTACATTAGCCTGTGGACGAATAGCACACAGGCAGTTGTTAGGACTTACTTTGGTATGTCCTAACAACATGAAATATGGTAAGACAGCCCTGGGGTCCGTCAATAGACCCTGGGCTGTCTGCCCATATATGGTATGGCCCTCGATCGCGTCACAGGAATTCCCTGTGACGCGATCCAGGGGCATCCCCCCTTCTCATTTTCTCCTGAATGCTGCAGTCCGCTGTGATCGTAGCATTCAGGGGAATAACGGCGGAGATGAGAGGTTGATATCCGCCGTTATAGAGCGGGGCTGCGGCTGTGTAATACAGCCATTCCCCCGCTCCTGACAGGAAGTGCGCGCGCGGTCAGCATGAGGTGATGCGGCCGGCACTGCACTAATGAGCGGCAGTTCAGTGCGCCCGCCCGCCCACCATGTTCTGTCTCCAGTGCCGCCGCTCATTAGTGCAGCGCCGGCCGCATGGCATCATCCTGACTCCGCGCACTTATCATGACTCAGGAGCGGGGCTGTGGCTGAATTACACAGCCGCAGCCGCGCTCCCATACATTCATGTATTACTATACTGAGCTGTGCGGCTGCGCAGCTCAGTATCGAAATACAGGAAATAGCGGTATCGAACCGTTTAGGGATGCACAGTATCGAAACAGTATCGAAGTTTCGATGCACCGTGCATCCCTAGTCCACACCCACCGCCGGAGGGAAGGAAGGGTTATCAATCAGAGGAGTCAAAGGACCCGGATGGTGAGCAAGGTCCAGAGTACCAATGATCCGTTCCCAGACCACAAGAAACTGACGTGTGAGGAAAGGCAGAGAAGACGTTGGTCGCTGTGAGCCATGCAACCAAGGCAAGGAAGACAATGCAAGAGAGGACATACCTTTCTCAATGCGCACCCATTGCTTACCCGCAGCCGAACTGAACCAATACGCCAACCTCATGAGGATCGCAGCTTGATGGTAACGCTTAAAGTCCGGTAAGCCCGCAACCCCCTCCACCGTAGGCCTACTGAGGACAGAAAATCTAATCCGAGGCTTAGAAGAGCCCCATACAAATTTGGTTATGGCCCTATGCAAGGTCTTGAAGAAGGACGCAGGAACCACAATAGGGACAGTCTGTAATATGTACAGAAATTTAGGCAAGATATCCATTTTAACAGCGTTAATACGGCCGAACCACGGCATGTGCCTACCCCCATATGCCTCCAACTCTCGTAAGGTACGCTGTAAGATAGGTGTGTAGTTCATGGTAAACAGGTCAGATAAATGTGTGGGGATATGTATCCCCAAGTATTTTAAAGATGCAGATTGCCACTTAAACAGGAAAACCAGAGCGAGATGAGCAGCTAAGGGGGTGTCCAGAGATACATTCAGCGCCTCCGATTTTGAATAATTGACCTTAAAATCACTCCAGTGACCAAATCGCTCAAACTCCCCAGTCAAATATGGCAAAGAAATCATAGGATTCGTAAGGTACATGAGAAGATCATCATCATACAGTGCTAACTTGGGATGCTGAGCACCAACACAAATGCCATTAATGCTAGGGTTATTCCGCAGTGCCATAGCCAGGTGTTCCATGACTAACACATATAACAGAGGCGAATGTGGACACCCCTCTCTCGTCCCATTTGTAATAGGCATGAGTCAGACAAAAGACCATTAACTCGTACCCGAGCTGTAGGCCTGTGATATAACGCCATAATCCTATCCACCATTGTAGAGCCAAGTCCGACCTGAGTCAAGACACTGCGGAGAAACACCCAGTGTACCCTATCAAAAGCCTTTTCGGCATCAACAGAAGTAGGCACATCGGTATCTTGCGTGTCTGGCAATATGATGTTAAAAGCAGGGTCTTGTTAGTATTATCCCGGGATTCTCTACCACGCACAAACCCCACCTGATCATCCGCAATCAAGACCGGCAATAACAGAGAAAGTCTAGAGGCAATCAATTTCGCAAAGATGTTCACATCTACATTAATCAATGAATTGGGCCTAAAATTTGCACACGTCGTGGGGTCCTTAACCGGTTTTGGTAGAAGAGTAATATGAGCCTCAAGAGACTGAGGCACAAAGGGACAAGTGGAAGACACAGAGTTAAAGACTTTTGTCAAAAAGGGAGCGAGTTGATCCTTTAACGTCTTATAAAATCTATTGTTGAACCCATCAGGTCCTGGACTTTTGCCCAAAGGAGAGTCCCCAATCGCCTGCAACACTTCCGATTCCAAAAAATCTTCCTCAAGTCCCAAGGCAGCCCCAGCCTCCAAAGACGGCAAGGCCGTGTCCTGTACATAATGATAAATTTTTTCACGCATTGCATCAGCCTGCATATCATGAAAATGACCTTTGAGGTTATACAAAGTAGAATAATATTGTCTGAAACATTCAGTGATACCGACTGGGTCAAGAACCTCGCCGCCAGTTGGAGATGCAATTTTAGAAATATATGATGCTTGCGTACGGGGATGTAAAATCAGTGCTAAAGACCTGCCACATTTATCCGCAAATTCGTATGAGTGTTTGAGCATCCGATCCTGAAATCTAGCATGCGATTGATCTAGCAAAGAACGCAAGGATTCTCACGTTGTAGTGAGCTCAGAAAAAACCTGTGAAGAAGGAGCACGCTTATGACTGGACTTCAACTCCCGTATCCGCTCAAGGAGCCGTGCAATAGCTACCCCTTTTTCCCTCTTCAAGCGAGCACTGTGCTGAATTAGGACACCTCTAACCACGCACTTCAATGCCTCCCACTGTAAAGGTAATTGAGTCATGAGCGTGCACAGCGAAGAAAGAGCTAAGCGTATCTTTAAGAGCTGACATACACACTGTATCCCGCAAGAGATTATCATTAATCTTCCAAGACTGAAAATTGGGCACCGAATCAGGGAAGGTAAGGGACAAAAAAAAAACGGAGCATGATCCGACCAAAACATGGGGCCCACCTCAGAAGTAGGGTGCCAGGTAAGCAAGTGGTGGCTAACGAGAAAGGCATTAAACGACTGTACATATTGTGTAACGGAGAGAAATAAGTATACTCTCGTTCCTGAGGATGGAGAATCCTCCACACGTCAATCAATTGCATAGAGTGCATCGTAGTCTTCAAGGCCGCCAGTTGTGTCTTTAGAAGGTATCGAGGAGGTATCAAGCCTGGAGTCAAATGTCAAATTAAAGTCACCTCCCACAAGTTAAACACCCCCCGAAAACTCCTCTAATTTCCTGAGAAATACTTGGCACACCGGAGGCTGATCCTGATTGGGAAGATAAAACTTACCCAATGTGAAAATCTTATTCCTAATGGACAGCTTAAGAAAGACAAACCGACCACCCGGGTCAATCAGGACATCAATGGTCTTATGAGAAAGCGATTTGTGGATACAAATACTAGCCCCTCTGGACTTAGCTTCCGGGTTGGCACTGTGAAACCAAACCGGATAATACCGACTAGTAAACTGTGGTGTATGGCCCACTTGAAAATGAATTTCTTGCAGGAACAAGATAGGCACCCGTTCTTTGTGCATGTGATACAGTACCTGTGAGCGTTTTTCAGGGACATTAAACCCTCTAACATTAAAGAGGCTCTGTCACCACATTATAAGTGCCCTATCTCCTACATAAGCAGATGGGCGCTGTAATGTAGGTGACAGTAATGCTTTTTATTTAAAAAAAACGATCTCTTTTCACAACGTTATGAGCGATTTTGGTTTATGCTAATGAGCTTTCTTAATGCCCAAGTGGGCGTACTTTTACTTTCGACCAAGTGGGCGTTGTACAGAGGAGTGCATGATGCTGACCAATCGGCATCATGCACTCCTCTCCATTCATTTACACTGCACTAGCGATATAGTTATATCACTATGTGCAGCTACATACACAAACTCTTTTTTTGTGAGATTCCGGCAAGTGAAACCAAATTTAGTTTAGCTCCGTAATCTCACGAGATTTGGTTTCACTTGCCGGAATCTCACAAAAAAAGAGTCAGAAGTGTCAGGATTCTGAGTACACATGACGTCCAGGCTGGATGGTCATGTGTATTCATTATCAGGACACTGTAGTAATGTTAGGGCTTGTGTATGTAGCTGCACATAGTGATATAACTATATCGCTAGTGCAGTGTAAATGAATGGAGAGGAGTGCATGATGCCGATTGGTCAGCGTCATGCACTCCTCTGTACAACGCCCACTTGGTTGAAAGTAAAAGTACGCCCACTTGGGCATTAAGAAAGCTCATTAGCATAAACCAAAATCGCTCCTAACGTTGTGAAAAAAGATCGTTTTTTTAAATAAAAGGTATTACTGTCACCTAAATTACAGCACCCATCTCCTTATATAGGAGATAGGGCACTTATAATGTGGTGACAGAGCCTCTTTAAAGGTACAGACTTTCAACTGTGCCATCTCACTGTACTGAGGATAATCAAGCCAATACTGTGTACTAATGCAACAAAGAAAAGACAAACAAGGAAGGGATAACATGACAACAAAGACAAACAAAACGGGTGATATGATCACCCACTCCCTGATCTAATCAGGGAGAAACAATCCAAATACAGTAAACACCGGATACAACCAGTGAGTCCCTAAGAGGAGAAGTGTCAGGACAAGGTCTAGCCAGCGACCTGCACCCCCCAACCCAGCAATAATATGAAACATAGCTGAATTGATAAAGAAATAAATGAAAAAGTAAAAAGGAAAAGGAAAGGAAACCAAGTGACATGACATTAGGGCAAAAGACCAATGACAGAAAGCATACAGTATAAGGCACATGACATGGTCAGGAACAGAAAGAAAACCCCAATAAAGAACCACACTAAATAGAGTTATTGACAGCATAAATGTACATTTAGGCAAATAAAAGTATGAAATAAACATTCACATGGGATCAATGCCGACAGCCCAGCAGGAGCCATTATCCAACAAGAAATGGCAAAAAAATTCCACCTAAAATAAAAATAAAATAAACAGGCGACAGTCTCCTCATAGGAACATGGAAGCGGCAAACAACAGCCTCACAGGGTGGAGGCAAAAATAAAGATCCAACAGCAGACCGCAGAGTAGACGTCAGGAAGGAATCACAGCGGATCAGCATCACGACCACCATTACGCCTCATAGGAGATGCAGGTGAACGACCACGACCTGCGTGATCGTGGAGGTGGCTGAGGAACGTAAGGCCATTCAGGTATAGAGACTCGAGGCAAATGGGGAGCAGCACAAAAATCCGAAATATCCCCGGGGTCTCGAACAATCAGCAACCCTCCATCCTTGCGAACCTGTAACTGCAAGGGGTGACCCCACGAGTAAGAAATCTCATGCTCTCTCAGCAAATCCAGCAAAGGACACAGCACTCTTCGTTTGTCTAAAGTCATCCTATACAAATCAGACAGGAGTTGAATCTTGACACCATTCAAGAACACTTCGCCTTTATCACGGGCCTTTCTCATAATCTGTTCTTTGAGAGCGAAGAAATGAACACGGCATAAGACATCTCTAGGCCTGTCAGGATCCGTATTACGAGGACCAATAATTCTGTGAGCTCTATCTAACTCCAGAGGATCACCAGCAGGGCGCTCCAGTAAGGAATTAAACAGCGACTGTAAAGTGGGTCTGAGTTGCCCAGGAGAAACATCCTCAGGAATGCCCCGAAGTAGAATACTGTTACGACGGTTCCGGTTTTCATGATCCTCCGACAAATTAAAGAGCATATGAATCTGATGGGAGTGTTGATCCAAACGATCTGCATGTGAAACCTGCTGCACTGAGACAGATGAGATATCTCCTTCCATACGCTGCACTTGATCAGATAAGTGAGAGAGATTAGTAGTGAGAGATTGAATCTCAGATCTATAAGTGGTCTCCAAGCGGTTAATATAACGCTCCATGTCCTCTTTAGTAGGCAAAGCAGATAACTGTTGCCTCAATTCCTGTAAATCATCCACTGGGGCGGTTGGATTGTGAGACAAGTGACCATCTGTATCCCTGGAAGAGATGGGAGGCAATAATGCAGGCCCCGGCATAGAAGAGGGGAAGAAGGGGAGACCCGGCCGCCATGACAGGCACCACGTAGTGAGCGCTCCACAGCAGGAGACGCCATGACAGTCCCAGGAGAACTCAGCTCTCCCCCAGCCAGCAGGGGTGGAAACTGTCCCATAGGACCACAGAGGGAGGAAAGGGTACAGCCGGTACCTGAAGCAGCAGCGGTGGCCGCAGATGGAAGCCCCTCAGCAAGCGAAGTCCCGCCGCCATCTCGTCTTCCCTCCAGTGGCGCCATCTTGGAAGGCGCTCCAACGGCAGCATCCGTGAGGAAACGCTGAATGGAGCCGGCCGACGACATCTGCCTCGTCTGATATGGAGTCCCAGAGGTTGCCTTGGATTTCCTCACCATCAGGTAAGTGAACTTCAGCTTCTAACGGTGCTAATGATCGGGTTAGGGAACTGCCGGAACGGAGCTCTCAAGCAGCACGTCTGGTCAGTCCCATGTCCAAGTCACACCCCACCCCACAGATTTTCAATGGTATTCAGGTCTAGGTTCCTCGCTGGGCCATTCCAGAACTTTGATCTTCTTCTGGTAAAGTCATTCTTGCTGAAAGGTGAAATTCATCTTCAGCTTTTTAGCAGTGGCCTGCAGGTTTTGTGCCAATATTGCCTGATATTTGGAACTGTTCATAATTCCCTTCACTTTGACTAAAGCCCCAGATGCCACTGAATAAAAACAGCCCCAAAGCATAATGCTTCCTCCACCATGCTTCACTGTGGGTATGGTGTTCTTTTGGTGATGTGCAGTGTTGGCTTTGCGCCAAACATACTTTTTGGAATTATGTCCAAAAAGTTAAACATTGGTCTCATTAGACCATAACACATTTTCCCACATGCTTTTGGCAGATTTGATGTAGGTCTTTGCAAAACATAGCCGGTCTTGTATGCTTTTCTTTGTTAGAAAAGGCTTCCGTCTTGCCACCCTACCCCACAGCCCAGACATGTGAAGAATACGGGAGATTGTTGTCACATTCACTGCATAACCAGTACCTGCCAGAAAGTCCTGCAGCTCCTTTAATGTTGCTGTAGGCCTCTTGGTAGCCTCCTGGACCAATTTTCGTCTTGTCTTTACATCAAGTTTTGAGGGACGTCCAGTTCTTGATAATGTCACTGTTGGGCCAAATGTAATCCACTTCTTGATGACCGTCTTCACTGTGTTCCATGGTATATCTAATGTCTTGGAAATTCTTTGGTACCTTTCTCCTAAGTGATGCCTTTCTACAATCAGATCCCTTTGATGTCTTGTAAGCCCTTTATGGAGCATGGCTTTTGCTGTCACATGCAACAAAGAAAATTTCAGGAAAATCCTAATAGAACAGCTGAACTATATATGGGGTTACTCAGAATCACTATAAATAATGTCAGCTGAGTACTGACTATTATTTAACATAGGTTTTAGGTTTAAATGTGATTGGCCAATACTGAAATATATATATATATATATATATATATATATATATATATATATATATTATAGCAGCAGCAGCATGAAGGAGATTATACAGCGGTAATGAACAGCATGGCCGAGAATCCAGCACTGGGGTGACATGTATCTCTTACCAGCAGCTGCAACACAACTGTATGTGTCTGTTTTTCTCTCTCCCTCTTCCCTCCTCCTGCGCCCCCTCCCCTCTCTCCAGACTTCTATGAGCAGAGTCTGTCTGTCTATGGGCAGCATGTTTGTGTCTCTCACTGTGCTCCTGTTTCCTGCTCCAGATCCCCCTCCCCTCTTCATAGAATTCTATAAGCCGCATGTCTGTGTCTTTCTTTCTTGCTCTGCTCCCCCTTCCCTCTCCATAGACTTATATGGGCAGGCAGTGAAGAGACACACTCTTACTTTCTGTAATCTGTCTCCTCTTCTATGTAACTACAGACTTTGCCTGACAATAGTGGGTGGACAACAGATTACAGGAAGGGAGACACTTAGTGGCAGTAAATTTACACAGAATTTGCATAGATTAAAAAAACTACATTTTAACAGTAAGCAAATTACAAAGTTGATCTACATCAGGTAGACTATGTAATTAGCGTAAGTTGTTTGAAAAGTTAGTGTCCATTTAAAGCACATATATAATGTTGGGTTTTTTTACATTAATTTTTTGGTTTACTTGTCAAGAGATCATGAATACTGAATGTTAAAAGGAATCTGTCTGCAACAATCCCAACATTGAGATATTCAAAAAATTAGTTGAGAAAGATTTGAGAATACTGGAGAATCATAAAAGTGATTATGCCAACTTGTCCAGAGTAGAGAGAAGTACTTTACAGACTCTATCCAACAATAGAGAAATAATAATCAAACTGTCTGATAAAGGGGGTAATGTGGTCCTAATGGACACTAATAACTATCTTGAAATGTGTAAAAGAGTGCTTGATGATCAAGATACATGTCATCGCCTAAGAGAAAATCCCATAGAGATTTTCAAGGGGCAATTGAAAGATATTTTAGACTGGGCTCTATTTAAGGGACTGATTAACAAAGCAGAATATCAATATATGTGCCCTGAAGCGCCAAAAATAGCAACCTTTTACACTACCCAATAAATCCACAAGGGGACCGATCCTGTGAAAGGGAGACCGATAGTCTCAGGCATTGATAGCCTCAACCAAAACATAGGGGTTTATATAAACCAAATCCTACGTCAATTTGTCCTTAGTCTTCCATCGTATATTAGAGACACCACTGACCTCCTCTTGAAACTGGAAGGCATCACCTTTGAGGCAAACATGATATTTGCCTCTATCGATGTTGAAGCATTGTATAGCCCAATCCAACACCATATAGGACTTGAGGCTATATCCCAATTTCTAAAGACAAGATGTAACCATCTCAATGAACACAATTCATTTGTTCTAGAACTTATGGAATTTAATCTAACCAAAAACTTCTTTCTATTCGGTGGGCAATACTACCACCAGCTCAGGGGTACAGCTATGAGGAGCCCCTGTGCCCCCTCATATGCTAATCTACACCTGGGCTGGTGGGAAGAAAATGTGGTATTCTCAGATACCAATAGTAAATGGCAGGAATCAATAGGCCTCTGGCTCAGATTTATGGATGACGTGTTCATCTTGTGGACAGCGATTCAGACTGACTTTGAACAGTTTGTATCAGAACTTAATATCAATCAAGTGGGTCTCAGCTTCACCTCAATGAGTGACCCAGACAGCCTGGCATTTTTAGATGTCCGACTTTCTAGGGGATTGGGAGGCAAGATTGAAACAGAGGTCCTCAGAAAATCGACTGCAACGAATAGTCTCTTGAGATGGGAGAGTGCCCACCCATATGCCCTCAAATGAGGCATGCCCAAGGGACAATACCTTCGTCTCAGGAGAAACTGCTCAAACACTAGGGTTTATATGATACAAGCTGCAGACATCAGAGATAGATTTCGTGAAAGAGGTTATCCAGATCATATTCTTAGGGATGCCTTTACTAATGCAATCAAAACCAAACTAAGTGACCTATTAATGCCCAAATTAAAATGACCTACAAAGAATAATAAGATGCGCATCATAGGGACATTTGATGGGGCTCATGAACAAGTCGGAGAGGTTGTCCAGAAACACTGGGGTATCCTCATGGAAGATGCTGACCTGAGGGAAGCTTTAGGTGAGAGACCTCTTATCACCTTCTGAAGAAATAAAAGTCTGAGAGACAAACTGGTACAAAGCCATTATAAACCAGTACCTGCTAATGACTGCTGGCTAAACAGAAGACCTATAGGGACCTTTAAATGTGGCAAATGTCTGGCTTGTGACTCCATATTGGTATCTAAGACTGTTGTGAGTACAACAACTGGCAGAGAATATACCAATAGAGAATTCATTAATTGTCTATCAAAAGGGGTCATATATATGGCCAAATGTACATGCCCTATGGAGTATATATGTTAAACCAAACGAGAATTTAGGAGACGTATTAGGGACCACTATAATGACATCTTAAATAAAAAAAGATACGCCTATTGCAAGACATGTTTGGGCAGCACATGGAGGTAACCCTAAGGTCATCAGATTTCAGGGAATACAGCACATCGAACCCAACCCAAGAGGTTGAAACTGGGATAGGGATCTACTACAAGTGGAGAGCCACTGGATTCACAGAATGAGATCAGTGACTCCAGACGGCTTGAATGAAAATCTCAACTATGCATGTTTTCTCTAAAACCTATAATAAAGTCAGTACTTAAAGATACACAATCACAATAAAGAGTCACCAGACATTTTTAAGAGTAAATAAGGATGTAGGGATCAAATAAACGGTGTCAGTATAAATAAAATATATGAGAGACACTAAATATTAGTATTTAAATTGGTGGTCCCGATATCAGAAAAATGTCCCAATACCTGTATTGTCTGAACTGGGCGTTAAGCTCAGTGTATGTATGATTGTCAAATCTGCTTAGAACCTATGTATTATGACATCTAATTAATATCTAGGCAACATACCAAACACTATTAATGATGAACTAATGTGCTTATGTAACCATGACTTAGAAAGCAAAGTAGCCACTTAGGGGTATGGCTGAACTAATCCCCTATGCGTTACCATTTATCCAGCCCATCTAGGAGGTATCGAGGACGCGATACAGATTGGAATATGATGACGTAGTAGCACTCCTTCCCTATTGGTTGTCCGATGATCGAGTCCCCGGAAGAGGCGGAGCCAACACATATACAAAAGAGAGTGCGTCAAAGTGCTCGCTGCCATTGCCATATTATCTATCAAGCCGTGAGGCTCACAAACTCCCTGATGAACCAGAACATCTGGGTAAACACGTAGGAGTATGACCTCTAGCAGAATTACGGAATTATTATAGGGATAAGTTCCAGAGACAACGGGGTCGTTCTTTTCAGAATGAGTGCCCGATATCGCTGTCAACAGTGAGGGCTGAGACTTTACTCTAGGGTCAGGTAGAATACCACTGTATACTCTCACGATTCTGAATAACCCTGCTGTATGCACTCTAGGAACGTCTATCCAATATCTATGGGATGAACACGTAGGCTTATTTGTATTACAACTATATTGAGTAGGAGCTCTAGTTTTATTACGGAACTAACTATAAGGATAGGATCCAGAGACAACGGGGTCGTTCTTTTTAGAACGAGTGCCCGATATCGTTGTCACCAGTGAGGGCAGAGATTTAGTCGTAGGGTCAGGCAGAATACTACTGTATAATCCCACGATCCTAAACTACCCTGCTGTACTCTAGAAATATCTATCTAATATTTATTAAGCTGAATACGTAGGCTGTATATGCAATACAACTATACTAATACTATACACATTGACATTGTTATTCCATTTTTATGGGAAAAATTAAAAGTTATATTTTATAAACTTATCCTTCCTCAATATATTTGTTTCAAGTTGGGAGGTATAACGGGAACCAGCCCGTTGATTTAATACTGGGAATAAACAAATCTGTAAAGTGGGTTTACCATAATTTTCATTATTATTTTTATCCATATAATGTTGTAGGCCATGTCTTAAAGCAAGGTGGTATTAAGTCCTTACTGTAATTTGATATCTGCTAGTCAGGGCTCTAATTCCACAGCAATCTGTTTTGACATTGTTACAGAAAGGCGGCTGCATTAACTGTTGTTCAGGTCAGCTTTCTTGTTGTCAGGGACAATTAGGCACCCATGAGGGAAGCACTCCCCCACCTCTTTCTGCCTCCCCTGCCCCTCTCTGTGGTGACTGACAGGCTGCTGTATATGTAAGTACGCACTTTCCTCATGAATTCACAGGAATTATAACTTTGAGTACCCTGTATTCTTTCAGCGGTGCTGTTAGTTATTTCGGCTACTAGTAGTACGGACTTATAGCTGTAATATGCTGCCCTTTCATTGGACTTCATATTAACCCCTTTCTGCCACAGCCATCTTTGTTTTTTATTTTTCGTTTTTTGTCTCCCCACCTTCCAAAAGGGTCGAGTTGTAGTTTTTCACCATATAATGTACTGGGAAACTGGAAAAAAATTATTTGTGGAGTGGCATGGGAAAAAAAACATTCTTTCATTGTTTTTTGGGTTCTGTTTTTACGGTGGTAAAAGTGACATGTTAAAGAGAACCTTTCACCTGCCCATACATGTGCAGCATGTAATAGGCAGGGCTTCACAAACACTGTCTCACTTGAAAGTATTTTCCTATCTTCCTCCGTTATTTACTAATCGATGCCGTTATATTTGGAAACCGATATGTAAATAAGCTCCTGAACTGTCAATGGGGCGTTTCTATCGGGAGGGAACACATGGCTGATTGGACAGTGTCAGAGCAAAGACATCATGCCTCATTGCCATTTAGTTAGATAGAAACACCCCATTGGCAGTTCAGGGGCTTATTTACGTATCGGGCGCCAAATATAACGGCACCGATATGTAAATAATGGAGGAAGATAAAAAAAATTATTTCAAGTGAGACTTTAACTTTATTCTGCAGGTCAATACGATTACAGCGATACCAAATTTATATATTTATTTTCTACTTTCACAAAGAAAAAACGAATTGTTAAAAAATTAGTTTTGTGTTGCCATATTCTGGGACCCATAGCCGATTGAGTGGTGTGAGAGCTTGTTTTTTGCGGGGCAAGCTGTAGTTTTTATTGGTAGCATTTTGGGGTACATACAACTTTTTGATCACTTTTATTCAATTTTCTTGTAGGGACTAGGTGACTTCTGAGTGGTTAAATAATGTTATATTTTTCGGACGCGTTGATACCACTTATGTTTATTTATGTATTACTTATGCAATGCAGTACATTGTGTTTCTTACCGGCTCTGGCAGGACTTAACAGGTTCCCGACCGCTGGCTGTATATAAACGGCCAGCGGTCAGGGTCTCTGAAGTCCGCCGTATAGACTAATTACGGCGGCACTTCAGAGACTGTGCACGCGCGATCGCGTGCACACAGCTCTGTGCCCTGGCTGTTGCTAACAGCCATGGGCACTGGGCAGAATGTCAGGGGCCAATCTTTTGGCCCCTGAACATGTGATCGCTGTGACAACCAATTACAGCGATCACATGCATTTCTGCATATAAAACAGTGTTACCAACAGCTCTGGGCACTGGGCAGAGTATCAGGGACCAATCTGATGGTGAAAACCTATCACAGCGACCACATTTGTTTTATTTTTACTTTTCTGGCATCTAATCTCCTGCCTCTTTTCTTCTCCTCAAACATTGTTTCAGTTTGAGGAGAAGAAGAGACTCGAGAGAATTGCTGCCAGAAGATTACAGTGAAAAAAAATACAGTTACACTCTAAAACATTCTCTGTATAGATAGATTTCTATCTATCTATACAATCTATCTATCCATATATCTTTTTTTCTATCTACCTTTCTTTCTTTTATTCTATTAGAATAGGCAGGTAGGGAGTATATAATTATATATATATCCACATATATATAATATATATAGCAATAGCGGTTTATTTTTTTGTTAGCGGTAGTGTAGATATATATACCAGTTAGTTTGTGTGTTTTATTAAAAAAAATTGGTTTAGTTAGTGTTAGTGTTAGTGACGTTATGGCGAGGAAGTTGTTTAGCGCCGAGGAGGCATACGCCATGCTGTGGTCTGAGTCGGAGACCGCATCAGAGATGGCGTCAGAGATGGAACCTGTTTTGGGCAGTGACGATGACCGCGTCACTTCAGGTTCATCTTCAGGGGACTTTATCCCTGATGCAGTTGAAACTACAGAACATGAAAGAGCAGGGCCAAGTAGCGCTGTAGCACGGGACAGCCTGGTCCCTCCAGTCCAGGCTCTTGTATGGGCACCTGCCCCATCTTTTGGGCCTAGAATCCACGGATTTACTGCCACTCCTGGCATAACCGTGGACAATACAAATTTTGTCCAAATGGATTACTTCCATTTATTTATAACGGACGACATCCTAAATCAGATTGTCCACGAAACAAATTTATATGCCACTCAATATATAAGGCAGAAACCTTCATCCACCCATGCCAGAGATTGGACGCACACCAATTTGCAGGAATTACAATTTTTTTTGGGGCTCACCCTAAATATGGGTATTGTCAAAAAGCCCTCCATTAGGTCTTACTGGTCAACAAGACCCGCCCAAGCCACCCCAGTATATTCTGCAGTAATGCCCAGGTCTCGTTATGAGACAATAATGAGGTTCCTCCACTTCAACGACAACGCACAGGCCCCCCCAAGTACCGATGCAAACCGGGATCGGTTATTCAAAATAAGACCGCTAATAAATTCCCTAAATAATTTATTTCTGCAACTCTACACCCCTGAGCAGAATGTAAATGTGGATGAATCCCTCCTCAACTTCCATGGCAGACTTAGCTTTCGCCAATATCTACCTTCCAAAAGGGCAAGATATGGCGTTAAGCTTTATAAACTGTGCGAAAGCGGGTCAGGATATACCACCGCCTTCAGGATTTATGAAGGGCGGGTCCGCTCAATAAATGTTCCTGGATGCCCCCCTGATCTTTCCACCAGCAGTAAGATCGTGTGGGAGATAATGCAGCCTCTGTTTCACAAGGGGTACCACCTGTACTGCGCACAATTTTTATTCCAGTGTGCCCCAGTTTAGGCATTTGCATGCTGCAAGGACTGGGGCATGTGGTACCATGCGCAAAAACCGAATTGGTTTTCCACAGCAATTAGTGGGGAAGCGCATGGTAAAGGGGGACTCCTGTGCTTATGCATCCGAGGAATTGCTGGCGGTCAAGTTCAGGGATCGCAAAGACGTGTATGTGCTAAGCACGATTCATACCGCAGGAACAGTGGCAGTGAGGGAAAGAGGGGCAACATCGGAAAAGCACAAAACAGTGAGCGTGTCCGAATATAACAAGTACATGGGGGGGGTGGATTTAAGCGACCAGGTTTTACAGCCCTATTTAGTAAAGCGAAAAACAAAAACCTGGTACAAAAAAGTGGCCATTTATTTGTTACAGGTGGCAATCCACAACTCATTTGTGCTCTACAAAAAAAACAGAGGCAGAGACACATACCTGGATTTCCAGGAGAAAATTATTGAAGGCCTCATTTTTGATGTTCAGGACTCCCGAGAATGCCCCCAGTCTGAGGATGTCACGCGACTGACTGAAAGACACTTCATCAGTCGGATTCCCCCAACACCAACCAGAAGCAACCCCCAGAAAAAGTGCCGCGTCTGCAGAAAACACGGGCACCGCAAAGATTCCCGATATTTCTGTCCCTCATGTCCCTCGCAACCGGGCCTGTGCATTGAGCCATGTTTTAAAAAATACCACACTGTTCTGAATTATTAGATTTTAGTTAATTTGTTGAAAATATATTTGCCCTACATTACTTTTTTATTTTTCCCCTGATTTTACTCCAAGGGTGAGGGAGGGAATGGGTGGGGGGTGGATGTCATGTTTGCATGTTCTCTAAAGTTCATCTGCTGGAGAGCTCCATTTGCATAAACCTGCAATTTCTTATTTTAGAAAACCCCAAAAAATAAATTCCCATTATACCCCTAGATGAATATTTTGGGATCTCTGCTTCAAGAGCAGATATTTTGGAAGTGTTATAGAAACTCTGTTGAGTTTTGTAAAACCAGCTTTGAAAAAAAGCGATTTGTGAAATAAGCTTCTTCTATCGTCCGCCCTCCTACATCTCTATGTGATAAATAAGGCACACATATTTGGTATCCCCATGCACGGGAGAAGTGGCAGAATGTGAAAGGAGATTAATTTTGTCCGTGGTCTATACTGTGTGTGGAAAATGCTGGTATAAACTGACGCATTTGCTAAAAAAAAGCTAATTTTATTTTGTTTCATCTTATTCAAGAAACTTTCAGAAGAAAACTGGACTGCCTAAAAATATGATAAACCCCTTGAAGGAAACCTTGTGGGGTCTACTTGTGTGAATGAAGTCATTTATGGGGTGTTTCTAATGTTTCAGCAGCATTAGGCCCCCCAGAAAACAGTATGCGGCTATAAAATCAAATGCAAAATTCCTGGACCGAAAAGCTTCCTTTTATGCCAGGCCCTGGCACATGCCCGCACAGTGAATAAAGCACACATATTTGATATCCCCATGCACGGGAGAAGTAGAAGAATGTGAAAGGAGATGAATTTTGTCCGTGGTCTATACTGTGTGTGAAAAATGCTAGCCTAAACTGACGCATTTGCTAAAAAAAGCTGATTTTATTTTGTTCCATCTTATTCAAGAAACTTTCAGAAGAAAACTGGACTTGCTAAAAATATGATAAACCCATTGAAGGAAACCTTGTGGGGTCTACTTGTGTGAATGAAGTCATTTATGGGGTGTTTCTAATGTTTCAGCAGCATTAGGCCCCCCAGAAAACAGTATGCTGCTGTAAAATCAAATGCAGAATTCCTGGACCGAAAAGGCCAAAAAGCCTCCTTTTATGCCAAGCCCTGGCACATGCCCGCACAGTGAATAAAGGCACACATATTTGGTATCCCCATGCACGGGAGAAGTGGAAGAATGTGAAAGGAGATGAATTTTGTCCGTGGTCTATACCGTGTGTGAAAAATGCTAGCCTAAACTGACGCATTTGCTAAAAAAGCGCTGATTTTATTTTGTTCCATCTTATTCAAGAAACTTTCAGAAGAAAACTGGACTGGCTAAAAATATGATAAACCCTTGAAGGAAACCTTGTGGGGTCTACTTGTGTGAATGAAGTAATTTATGGGGTGTTTCTAATGTTTCAGCAGCATTACACCCCCGAGAAAACAGTATGCGGCTATAAAATCAAATGCAAAATTCCTGGACCAAAAAGGCCAAAAAGCCTCCTTTTATGCCAAGCCCTGGCACATGTCCGCACAGTGAATAAGGCACACATATTTGGTATCCCCATGCACGGGAGAAGTGGAAGAATGTGAAAGGAGATTAATTTTGTCCGTGGTCCATACTGTGTGTGAAAAATGCTAGCATAAACTGACGCAATTGCTAAATTCTTGCATTTTTTTCCAATTTTGCCCACTTTAGAGAAAAAAATAAAAATGATATATACTGACAAATGCCACTAAAACAAAGCCCTATCTGTCCTTTAAAAAGAGTGTAAAATTGAAAGATGAACTTTATTCACCTGCAGAGTTATAGTCATCTAAAGAAGCGCATATCAAAATTGTGAAATTTGCTCTGGTCATTTAGCTGTAAAACAGCCTAGTCCTTAACCGGTTAAAGAGGCTCTTTCACCAGATTATAAGTGCCCTGTCTCCTACATAATTTGATCGGCGCTGTAATGTAAATAACAACAGTGGTTTTTATTTCGAAAACGATCATTTTTGAGCAAGTTATGACCTATTTTAGATTTATGCTAATTAGTCTCTTATTCGACAACTGGGCGTGTTTTTACTTTTTACAAACTGGGTGTTGTACAGAGGAGTGTATGAGGCTCACCAATCAGTGACTAATCAGCGTCATACACTTCTTATTGTTCCAGCCCATTGTTACAGTGTGATTGTGCAGTGAAAGAAGCTGCAAAGTAATGTTAAATTTAAAAAAATACACATACACCTTTTTTACAATAAACATTAAAATAGGTCTCAATACATAAAATATTCACATATTGGGTATTGGCGCGGCCATAATAGCCTTCACAACAATTTTTTTGCATCATTTATGATGTGTACGCTGTAAAAAAATAAAATAAAAACTGCTTTCTATCATTTATTGTGAGGCCCGAGGTGTGATGAATTTAACCTCCATGTGCCTCACATTAAGGCCTCATTTACACGAACGTAATATACGCGCGTGCGACGCGCGTGCTTTGCACGCATGTCGTACGCACCTATATTAGTCAATGGGGCAGTTTACACGATGCGTGAATTGCGCTCAGCGCGTGTGCGCAGAAAAAAACTCACGACATGTTCTATAATCGTGCGTTTTTCGCGCACTCACGCACCCATTGAAGTCAATGGGTGCGTGAAAACCACGCATGCCGCACGGAAGCACTTCCGTGCGAACTGCGTGATTCGCGCAAGAGCTGTCAAACTCCTGAATGTAAACAGAAAAGCACCACGTGCTTTTCTGTTTACAAACATCCAAACGGAGTGTCAAATTCGAGATGAGCGCACCGAACTTCACCGGGTTCGGCCAAACTCGTTTTGACCGAAACCGGTAAAAAATGTTCGGGTACGCGACGTCTGGAGACAGTCACTGTCCACGGTGCTGAAAGCGTTAAACTGGTTCAGCACCATGGACATTGACTTCCGCTCCGAAAATCCATGAACCTGTAAAAAAAAAAAGACGTTCTGACTTACCGATAACTCCGGTCCGACCTCCCGGGATGACACTTCAGTCCAAATGACAGCTGCAGCCAATCACAGGCCAAGCACAGGCTGCAGCCAATCACAGGCTGCAGCGGTCTCATGGACTGCGGCGTCATCCTGGGAGGTGGGGCCGGATGACAAGAGAGGGACGCGTCACCAAGGCAACGGCCGGGAGCCCGGACTGGGGGAAGCAGGAAGTTCTTGGTAAGTATGAAAGTCTTTTTTTATTCACAGATTGGTGTATATTGTGTTCGGCATTCACTGTCGAGGGTGCTGAAAGAGTTACTGCAGATCAGTTAGCTCTTTCAGCACCTTGGACAGTGACGGGCGTCGACTAGCCTCATCTCTATGATGGCGGCTGCGCGAAAATCACGCAGCCGCGCATCATACACGGATGACACACGGAGCTGCCAAGTGCCTTTTGCGCGCGCAAAACGCAGCGTTTTTTGCGCGCGCAAAACGCACACGCTCGTGTAAATGAGGCCTAATAGTAATTAACCCCATCATGCACCTTACACATTAACGCATTATGACTGAGAAACATGATGGGATTAATTACTATTAATGTGAGGCACATTCAAAATTCATCACACCTCGCGCCTCACATCAGAAAACTGAAGAACTTTTTTTTATTATTACTGTTGGCAAAGTATTGAATTGGTATCGAAATCGCAATACTAAACGAAGTATCGGTATCGAAGTCCAAATTCTGGTATCGTGACATCCCTAATTGACTGTAGCATCTAAGTGGTTTAACGGCCGGGAACTGAGTTATTTTCAATCCAAGACGTTGCAGTGAGTTGTCAGTTGTAACATGCGGCTGACACCCACTGAGTATGGAGTGGGCTCAGCCCGTGAGTACGCACCATAATTCTCCTTTCCTACGTCAAATGTCTGAAAACAATCAAAGGCTATGTAAACCTTTTGAAAGTGATTTTTAAAAAAAAAAATATATAAATATTAGATTTTATTAAAAATTATTTTTACTTTTTGAGATACAGCTGCTCTGTATTCTCTATACAAAGCTGCTGTATCATTCGCTAAATCCTGTACTCGACCGGTCCGCGGGATTGACAGATTCAGTGAAATTGGGTCCTGCGAGATAACGGGTGGATCCTGCATGGGCACGCTGACACTGAACCAGTCAGGTCCGAGGGACTGACGGATTCAGATCTTAGCGAAAGATACAGCTGCTCTGTATAGAGAATACAGAGCTGTTGTATCTCAAAACTTAACCATAATTGTTAATAAAAACAAATCTGGAAGTTGCACCAAACACACTGACTGACATATACAGTGAAGGAAATAAGTATTTGATCCCTTGCTGATTTTGTAAGTTTGCCCACTGTTAAAGTCATGAACAGTCTAGAATTTTTAGGCTAGGTTAATTTTACCAGTGAGAGATAGATTATATTTTAAAAAAAAAAGAAAATCACATAGTCAAAATTATATATATTTATTTGCATTGTGCACAGAGAAATAAGTATTTGATCCCGTACCAAGCATTAAGAGTTCAGCCTCCTCCAGACCAGTTACACGCTCCAAATCAACTTGGTGCCTGCATTAAAGACAGCTCATACATGGTCACCTGTATAAAAGACTCCTGTCCACAGACTCAATGAATCAGTCTGACTCTAACCTCTACTACATGGGCAAGACCAAAGAGCTTTCTAAGGATGTCAGGGACAAGATCATAGACCTGCACAAGGCTGGAATGGGCTACAAAAGCATAAGTAAGACGCTGGGTGAGAAGGAGACAACTGTTGGTGCAATAGTAAGAAAATGGAAGACATACAAAATGACTGTCAATCGACATCGATCTGGGGCTCCATGCAAAATCTCACCTTGTGGGGTATCCTTGATCCTGAGGAAGGTGAGAGCTCAGCCGAAAACTACACGGGGGGAACTTGTTAATGATCTCAAGGCAGCTGGGACCACAGTCACCAAGAAAACCATTGGTAACACATTACACCGTAATGGATTAAAATCCTGCAGTGCCCGCAAGGTCCCCCTGCTCAAGAAGGCACATGTACAGGCTCGTCTGAAGTTTGCAAATGAACATCTGGATGATTCTGAGAGTGATTTGGAGAAGGTGCTGTGGTCAGATGAGACTAAAATTGAGCTCTTTGGCATTAACTCAACTCGCCGTGTTTGGAGGAAGAGAAATGCTGCCTATGACCCAAAGAACACCGTCCCCACTGTCAAGCATGGAGGTGGAAACATTATGTTTTGGGGGTGTTTGTCTGCTAAGGGCACAGGACTACTTCACCGCATCAATGGGAGAATGGATGGAGCCATGTACCGTCAAATCCTGAGTGACAACCTCCTTCCCTCCACCAGGACATTAAAAATGGCTCGTGGCTGGGTCTTCCAGCACGACAATGACCCGAAACATACAGCCAAGGCAACAAAGGAGTGGCTCAAAAAGAAGCACATTAAGGTCATGGACTGGCCTAGCCAGTCTCCAGACCTTAATCCCATCGAAAACTTATGGAGGGAGCTGAAGATCCGAGTTGCCAAGCGACAGCCTCGAAATCTTAATGATTTACAGATGATCTGCAAAGAGGAGTGGGCCAAAATTCCATCTAACATGTGTGCAAACCTCATCATCTACTACAAAAAACGTCTGACTGCTGTGCTTGCCAACAAGGGTTTTGCCACCAAGTATTAAGTCTTGTTTGCCAAAGGGATCAAATACTTATTTCTCTGTGCACAATGCAAATAAATATATATAATTTTGACTATGTGATTTTCTGTTTTTTTTTTTTTTAGATAATCTATCTCTCACTGGTAAAATTAACCTAGCCTAAAAATTCTAGACTGTTCATGTCTTTGACAGTGGGCAAACTTACAAAATCAGCAAGGGATCAAATACTTATTTCCTTCACTGTATATATATATATGCTTGAAAAAGGTCCCAAGGTGGGACAGAAACGTTGCATTTGCCATGTTGGCACAATAAACTTCACTTTTTTCATCTTGATCATCGGAGTGCTGCTGGATTTTCTTCGTGGATATATATATATATATATATATATATATATATATATATATATATATATAAATTACTTTTAAAGGTTTACATAGCCTTTAAGCTGGCAGGTCCACTTTAATTACCGTTGCTTATATAGCATCAACATATTACGCAACGTTGTACAGAGATTGTCACCTTTCACAATAAATCAATAATATAGCTATTTGTACATACTACAAGTAATAAAATAAAAGCTGAAAGAAATTTGTATGTAAAAAATGAAAATAAAAACCAAATGAAAGACTGAGTTACTATGAAGGAAAAGAGGTAGAATCAGGAGACTGATAGCAGAACATTAAGAAATCAAAGTGTCAAAAGTAAGGGTATGTGCACACGATAAGTGGCTTTTACGTCTGAAAAGACAGACTGTTTTCAGGAGAAAACATCTGCGTCGTTTCAGACGTAAAAGCTCCTCCTCTCATTATGCGAGGCGTCTTAGACGCCCGTAATCTTGAGCTGTTCTTCATTAACTTCAATGAAGAACGGCTCAAATTACGTTTCAAAGAAGTCAAACGACGACGCGTAAATTACAGGTCGTTGGCACAGTACGTCGGCAAACCCATTCAAATGAATGGGCAGATGTTTGCCGACGTATTGTAGCCGTATTTTCAGGCGTAAATCGAGGCATAATACGCCTCGTTTACGCCTGAAAATAGGTCGTGTGAACCCAGCCTAACACTTGCAACTCCTGAGACCCAATTACTAATCCTCTGGAGAGCTGGATGTAGTGAATCCGCAAAAGTACAATGTTGATACCCAAAATAGTCCGGTATAACGGCTGCACATTACCATTTACAGGTTATACTGGATATCACAGGACTTCTTAATTGCTGCATTTTTGTTACCAATTTACACAGATTCTATATGTCAAGGACACAATCTGACTTGAGATTGCACTGTTCTCCATTCGGTCAGGTTTCTGTTCCTTTGAAATAATAGGATTGTCTGCTGCGCTATTAGGGTATGTTCACACGAGCAAATTGCAGGCGTATTTCAGAGCGTAAAATGCCTGGTAATATGCCTCGAAATACACTTGCAATATGCCTAGAAACATCTCGAAATATGCTGTGTAGTTCAGACGAGGCGTATTTTTAGGCCCCTGAATTTAAATATGCAGCGTAAAAATACGCCTCGCAAAAAAAAGTGGCATGTCACTTCTTGAGACGTTTTTGGAAACTGATTTTTTTTTTCACTACAAAAAAAGCTTGTGAAAATATGCCTCAAAATACGATTGAAAATCCGCTTCAAAATCCGCTTAAAAAAGATAAGCTTGCAAACACCAAATACGCTTTGATAATCCGCTCCAAAAATGCCTGGATTCAGAGGATATTTTGTCTTGAAATTAGCCTCATATTTTTCTGCCTTAAACATATGCCGTGTGAACATCGCCTTACTGCTGTCTCACTGGACAGAAACCTGATGCATCAATAAAAAATCAATGGGATCCGTTAGTATTAGTTTCAAAATGAATTCATCGAAGCTGTCATGGTTTCATTAAGAATGGAAGGATTGAGGCTGATATGGACAAAACCTTAGTTGCAAATTTCTTAGCTCTGAATTGTCAAAGTGAGCTTATCATAGGGAGCCACACAGATCAGTTCTCTTTGACAGTTAGGCTGGGTTCACACGTGGCGGAATTTCACTTAAATTCCGCTGCGGACACTCCGCAGCGTTAATCCGCAACCCGGATTAGGTGCGGCATTGATGCGGACAGTTGCGGAGGAAATCCGCCACGTGTGGTCATGCCCTTAAGGAATGTTAGTCTGATTCCCGCCACAGATTTTGCAGAAAATCTGTGACGATTTCACGACAAAATGTGTTATGGCTTGTCCACACACAACGGAATTGCTGCAGAAAATTTCTGCAGCAATTCCGTTGAAAGACAAAGGCTTTCCACTGCAGCAAAAACGCACCATTTCCTGCAGGTTTTTTTTGCTGCAGAAAATGGTGCGTAAATTGCTGCGTTTTTCCCAATGTTAGGAGATGGAGACATCTCCTATGAAAAACGCAGCAATTCTGCACACTTTCCATAGCAGGAATTGACATGCTGCAGTCCGAAAAATACGCACCGCAGTTAAATTCCGGCTTGGAAATTTTACGCAGCATGTGGATGAGATTTGTTAAATCTCATCCACTGTGCTGCTACTGTATACCGTTTTTTCGGGTTGAAATTCCCACCAGAAAAAATGTGGCAACTCCGGAGCGTGTGGATGAGCCCTTACATGCAGATTTTGGTGCGGAATTCACCCTATGCATTTAAAAGGGTAAAATCTGTGTTGAAAATCTGCGACATATATACATGCCTCCTATTCCGCTCTGATTTGTTCTATTATATGTAAGTGGGGTTTTTAAAGCTCCACCTACATGGTATTGTACTGTAAATTGCTGCCAATTTTCAGTGTGGAATCGACACGGAGAAACTGCAGCAATTTGCATCTTATGAATACAACCTTAATGTATTTAAACTAACAAATACATGTATGGTATAAACATACAATCCGTATTTAGATGGTCCTCTAGTTGGAACTGCAGCTAAGGACCTGGGTTCGACAACCCCTGCTACTTGTTGTGTACTTTTTAATCATTTTCAGACCAGTTGGACTGGTTTTCAGTAGTGGATCTGTGAGTAAAAATTGTTTATTTTGAAATTTGTTCACTTCTCTAGGTATCCATGACAAGAAACCTTAATGTACACTCTGAGAAACTAATACACTGTGCAATGCCTATTCTGGGGCATAGCTAAGAGAGGGCAGTTGCACCTGGGCCCTGTGTCTGAAGGAGCTCAAAGATACCTCTGCTACATAAGAAGAAACCACTATTACAAATGGCACATGATAAGTGGGGGGGGGGGGCTGTACAGGTGGGGGCCCCTTTGCACTGAATCCCAAGAGCTTCAAGTTATGCCTCTATGCCTAGTTCAGGGCCAGGTGTCTATGCAACGCCCCCTCAGTCCCTGAACTAGGCATAACACAGGGTATTACCTTTAATTGGAATGTCCCTTTAAAGAGGCTCTGTCACCAGATTTTGCAACCCCTATCTGCTATTGCAGCAGATAGGCGCTGCAATGTAGATTACAGTAACGTTTTTATTTTTTTTAAAACGGGCATTTTTGGCCAAGTTATGACCATTTTTGTATTTATGGAAATGAGGCTTGCAAAAGTCCAAGTGGGCGTGTTTAAAGTAAAAGTCCAAGTACAACTGGGCGTGTATTATGTGCGTACATCGGGGCGTGTTTACTACTTTTACTAGCTGGGCGTTGTGTATAGAAGTATCATCCACTTCTCTTCACAACGCCCAGCTTCTGGCAGTGCAGACACAGCCGTGTTCTCGAGAGATCACGCTGTGTCGTCACTCACAGGTCCTGCATCGTGTCGGACGAGCGAGGACACATCGGCACCAGAGGCTACAGTTGATTCTGCAGCAGCATCGGCATTTGCGGGTAAGTCGATGTAGCTACTTACCTGCAAACGCTGATGCTGCTGCAGAACCAACTGTAGCCTCTGGTGCCGATGTGGCCGACACGATGCAGGACCTGGGGCAGGAAGTGAGTGACGTCCTAGCGTGATCTCTCGAGAACACGGCTGTGTCTGCACTGCCAGAAGCTGGGCGTTCTGAAGAGAAGTGGATGATACTTCTCGTCAGAACGCCCAGCTAGTAAAAGTAGTAAAAACGCCCCGATGTACGCACATAATACACGCCCACTTGGACTTTTACTTTAAACACGCCCACTTGGACTTTTATAAGCCTCATTTGCATAAATACAAAAATGGTCATAACTTGGCCAAAAATGCTCGTTTTTTAAAAATAAAAACGTTACTGTAATCTACATTGCAGCGCCTATCTGCTGCAATAGCAGATAGGGGTTGCAAAATCAGGTGACAGAGCCTCTTTAAGCCGTACCTATCATTCTGAGTGAATTGTCAGATTACATATGTGTGTGTACATGTGACTTGTATCCTGCATTTTTCAGCAGTTTCCCCCTCTGTAGGCTACATCTCTAATTGTCAGTTTTCCCTGAGCTCAGCTCAAGAGTGTTTCAGACTGGCTGTTATAATGTTTCCAATACACAGCACAGATGGAAGAGGAGATCCTCTTCCACTATCTCTATCTCTCATATACTCAGTAGCAGCAGCATGGAGGACATTATACAGCAGCAGCAGATTTCTGTGAATCTAGCTCTGGGTTGAGAAAATAAAAACACTAAATAGCTAGCAGAAGTGTATGTGTTTCTCTTTGTCTCTCTGAAGCTGCTCCCTCCTTTTCTCCCCCTCCTTTCTCCATAGACCTCTATGGGCAGCAGCTGTAACCTTGTCTCTCAGAGAAGCTGAAAATCCATCTCCTCTCTGCCTCCTGTGCATAGATTTTAGCAGTAAATTGAGAGTAAATGATCAGAGCAGGAGGCATTAAAAGGGGTCAGATAAGTGGAGAAAGAAGACCTTTTTCTGTGATATACAGTATATTACAAAGTTACTTATCTATGCTTGTACTATTGATTTATGGAAAAGAGAGAATTAAACAACGGTTATTCTTTTAAGAGCATCTATCATTTTTTGAGTTGTAATCAATGTTATAATACAATATATTACCTTCAGAGTATCCAATTAAATTATGTATCTTTTTTTATATTCCTATTGATCCATTGTTAAGTATATTTTTATTACAATGAAACTTAGGAGTTTACGTATCTCTGAATGAGTCTACACAGGTGAACCTTTGTAGACTTGTTCAGTGAGGGCTTAAAACATTCACAATTTCACACTATGAAGTAGGGCTGGGCAATTAATCTGAAAATAATTGAAATCGAAATTCAGCGCAATTAATCTACATCATCTTGCGAATTTCTGTTTTATCAATTATTTCCTGCCGGTTTAAACTGTATCTGCATCTTCAGGATGCAAATACAGTTAAATCTAATGGTAGAGCAGGGGACCGTAAGGGGGTATATTATATACAGTAGTATATGGCAGGCTCGGGATAAATATTAGATAAATCGAGGTTACATGTTCAATTAATCGCGATTTTGATTTACGTCATATTTGCCCAGCCCTACTATAAAGCTATTCCAACAGGTCAGAATAAATATTTTGAGAACTTCAGGAGGATCACAATGTAAGTTCATTTTAAACTGTAAATGTAAATTAAAATAGAATAACACTCACATAGTACAGAAACTGTTTGTAAAAAAATGTGAAACTTATTGTAGAAAAAACAGCATTTTGATGACATATACTCTTTAACCCCTTCTCGCTCCTTGACGTACCATTAGTTCATGGTAAGTGCATCGTTCGCGCTCCATGACCTAATAGTACATGACTGGAGGATCGGCCACTACGGCCATCCTCCCGACACATACAGAAGCTGTGACAACTGCTGTCTCGTACAGCAGTTGCCGCAGCTCCTTCAGCGGGGACCAATCGCGGTGTCCCAGCTGATTAACCCCTTAGAAGCCGCGTTCAATAGAGATCGCGGCTTCTTAGGGGTTAAATCACCATCGTCGGCACGCTACATGATAGCGGGCGGCGATGGTTGTTATGTCAACCGGAGGCCTAACAAATGGCCTCCGGCTATGCCATCTACGGAAGCCTAGTGGGTCCTGACAAAGTCAGGACCCATTATGCTTGAGGACAGCGTGTAGCTGACAGCTCTAATACACTGCACAACGCTTTTTCTCCTTTATTCCTTGTCAAAATTAAAAATTTGTACCTTTTATCGCAAAAATGTGATTTTCAATTGCACAGCCAAATTCCACAAAATGCAGCAAAAAACCTGTGGTGTCTAAATGCCCACTATATCCCTTGATAAGTTCCTTGAGGGGTGTAGTTTGCCAAATAGGGTCACTTTTGGGGAGTTTCCACAGTTTTGGCACCACAAGACCTCTTCAAACTGGCCTCAAAATTTACCAGGTGCGCCTTTGCTTCGGAGTCCTGTGCTTCAGTCCATTAACACACTGGGGCCACATGTGGGATATTTCTAAAAACAGCAGAATCTGGGCAAAGTATTGAGTTGTGTTTCCCTGGTAAAACCTTTTGTATTACAGAAAAAAATTAAATAAAAAGGATTTTTGGACAAAAATAATAAATTGTAATATTTCACCTCTACTTTGGTTTAAATTCCTGTGAAACATCTAAAGGGTTAAGAAACTTTCTGAATGCTGTTTTGAATTCTGTGAGGGGTCTAGTTTCTAAAATGGGGTGGTTTATGGGGGTTTTTATTATATAGGCCCCTCAAAGCCACTTCAGAACTGAACTGGTACCTAAAAAAAGAGGCTTTTGAAATTTTATTTAAAATATGAGAAATTGCTGCTTACGTTCTAAGCCGTGAACGTCCTAGGAAAAATAAAAGAATGTTCAAAAATGATGCCAACATATAGTAGACATGGGAAATGTGAACTAGTAACTATTTTGGGTGGTATAACCCTCTGTCTTACAAGCAGATGCATTTAAATTCAGTAAAATGCTTTTTTCTAAATTTTGCTATTTTTCACAAACGCTTATATCGACCAAATTTTACCACTAACATAAAGCCCAATGTCTCAGGAGAAAAGAACCTCAGAATCGCTTGGATAGGTATAAGCATTCCAAAGTTTTTACCACATAAAGTAAAATATGTCAGATTTGAAAAATGGGCTTTGAGCCTTAAGGCCAAAAATAGGCTGCGTCATAAAAGAGGCTCTGTCACCAGATTATAAGTGCCCTATCTCCTACATAATCTGATCGGCGCTGTAATGTAGATAACAGCATTGGTTTTTATTTTGAAAAACGATCATTTTTTTAGCAAGTTATGAGCAATTTTAGATTTATGCTAATGAGTTTCTTAATAGACAACTGGGCGTGTTTTTACTTTTTATCAACTGGGCGTTGTACAGAGGAGTGTATGACGCTGACCAATCAGTGACCAATCATCGTCATACACTTCTCATTGTTCCAGCCCAGCTTCTTTCACTGCACAATCACGCTGCACCAATGGGCTGGAACAATGAGAAGTGTATGACACTAATTGGTCACTGATTGGTCAGCGTCATACACTCCTCTGCACAATGCCCAGTTGGTAAAAAGTAAAAACACGCCCAGTTGGTTATTAAGAAACTAATTAGCATAAATCTAAAATTGCTCATAACTTACTAAAAAAATTATCGTTTTTCAAAATAAAAACCACTGCTGTTATCTGCATTACAGCGCCGATCAGATTATGTAGGAGATAGGGCACTTATAATCTGGTGACAGAGCCTCTTTAAGGGGTTAAAGGTTAACTAAACGTTCAACAAACTTCTGACATGTCATAGTGACATATCAGAAGTTTTAATCGCTGTGGGTCTGAGCACTGAAATCCCCACCGATCGCTAAAAATTAAGCTGCAGAAGCGTTCATGTGAGCCACTTCGTTTCTGTTCAGCTTTTCTCAAAAAGCCGAGCAATTGGTGTACGGACTCAATAGAAAGTCTATGATACCGTACACCACTACATCTGCTTTTCGAGAAAAGCAAAACAGAAATGAAGTGGCTCAGTGCTCACACGAGCGCTTCTGCCACTTAATTTTAGCGATCGGTGGAGGTCTCAGTGCTCAGACCCCCAGCGATCAAAGCTTCTGACATGTCAATATGACATGTCAGAAGTTTGTTGAACGTTTAACCTTTAGCTCCGTGATTAACAAATTACTGGGATATTTTGGAGCCAGCTTGACTTTTTTAATGCTTGAATATGAAGACCACAATAGAGAACAACTCAAATAGGTACGTTCGCTGCCTGCTTCTGGGCTTTAAAGAGGCTCTGTCACCAGATTTTGCAACCCCTATCTGCTATTGCAGCAGATAGGCGCTGCAATGTAGATTACAGTAACGTTTTTATTTTAAAAAAACGAGCATTTTTGGCCAAGTTATGACCATTTTCGTATTTATGCAAATGAGGCTTGCAAAAGTACAACTGGGCGTGTTGAAAAGTAAAAGTACAACTGGGCGTGTATTATGTGCGTACATCGGGGCGTGTTTTTACTACTTTCACTAGCTGGGCTTTCTGATGAGAAGTATCATCCACTTCTCTTCAGAACGCCCAGCTTCTGGCAGTGCAGATCTGTGACGTCACTCACAGGTCCTGCATCGTGTCGGCACCAGAGGCTACAGTTGATTCTGCAGCAGCATCAGCATTTGCAGGTAAGTAGCTACATCGACTTACCTGCAAACGCCGATGCTGCTGCAGAATCATCTGTAGCCTCTGGTGTCGATGTGTCCTCGCTCGTCTGACACGATGCAGGACCTGTGAGTGACGACACAGCGTGATCTCTGGAGAACACGGCTGTGTCTGCACTGCCAGAAGCTGGGCGTTGTGAAGAGAAGTGGATGATACTTCTATACACAACGCCCAGCTAGTAAAAGTAGTAAACACGCCCCGATGTACGCACATAATACACGCCCAGTTGTACTTTTACTTTTCAACACGCCCAGTTGTACTTTTGCAAGCCTCATTTGCATAAATACGAAAATGGTCATAACTTGGCCAAAAATGCTCGTTTTTTAAAAATAAAAACGTTACTGTAATCTACATTGCAGCGCCTATCTGCTGCAATAGCAGATAGGGGTTGCAAAATCTGGTGACAGAGCCTCTTTAAGTATATTTATCTGCTCATATATTTATATGGGCATTATCTACTCTGCATCTAGAATAAGGAGGACGAGCAGAAACATACTGTGAATAGGCCACTTGGAATATTGGTCAAGCTTTAGTATCAATGAACATGAATGAATCCAGCGCTGGAATATAGTAATACATTGGGATCTAATTCAGGATAATTGGACAAATCCTAATTATTTTCTTACCACACCATACACTTTTGTGTAAAGGATCTTAAAAAGTGGTATGTTCATTCCAATAAAATATGGGATTGCTTTGATACAAATGAGAGAGGCAAAATAATAGAGAGGTATGTACGAAATAACAACACAACAAGCAATACATTTTTATCATTGCCCATGACAGCACCCATGTGAGGAGACCGTCCATCCCAGGACAGGAAATCTGAGGAGATAGAAAGGTTCACATCCCCTCCTCACCTCAGTTTCAGGTTTTCTGTCCTCTGGATCGGTTGTCCTAGGGAGCTTCTGCTCCCATTGGGGATATGTATGTAATTTTTTTCAGATTTTTTTTTCACACCAAGGACTGAGGACTGAAAAGTTGGAATGAATTTGCCTTCCTTTCCTGGTATGGTATAAGTTGTTGTAAAACGCAGCCTATTTACCTAGTCTGCTTCCCTGTGTGCTACCTCCTGTCTGTGCATATCTGCAGCGGCTGGGTAGGGCAACATGCGTAGTCAACTACGCTATTGTTTCTGTCAAAACAACGGAACCCCTGCACAACTGAGACAAACAGAAATCATTGGTACCAGATCCATCTCTATTGAAATCAATGGTGATGGAAACCTTTGGTTTTCGTTTGTGTCAGTCAGGGCTCCGTTCCGACTGAAAGCTCCGACGGAACGTCGGAACGGAGCACTGACGTAGATGTGAACAAAGCATTACTTACCGGATTTGGATCACTTTCATCTCTGCCTCTTCTGTTGTTATCTTTCAAGATACCTTTTTTCTTTCTTTTTCTTTTTTTTTTGTTTTGTTTTTGTTTCACTCTTCCAGGTACTTCCTTTCTTGCAAATCACTGAGGTGTGGAGGGGGTATAAACCTTTTTATCTCCTCAGGTATCCTTCCTGGGATGGGTGGTCTCCTCGCATGGGTGCTGTCATGGGCTCCAGAAAAATAATTACCGGTAAGTAATGTTTTACAGTAGGCTTTATCTTATTTTATTTTTTTACAACCTTTGCCATATCTATCACTATATACACAATGCTCAATGATTGCTGTTTATATAAAGGATATAGTGATCATGTGATCGCCATGAAAGGTGGCATATGACAGACCTACTAGGTCTAACGATTACTATGGCTGCCCCAAATATAAGAGGAATATGTAGCGTAAAAAAATAGCAATAATAATGTTCTCTAAAGGTCTTTTCTGACGTTTTTGAAAGGAAGACAATAATATGAATAGAAAAAATACAAATTATAAAAAATACTCCCCTGCCAACCATATCTCAAGCCAAAATAGAAATACAAATTTAAATGTAACTAAACAATTATATATATATGTCGTTGTGTTGTGCACACTTTAAACAGGCTCTGTCACCAGTTTATTCTCTATCTCCTGACTAATCTAATAGGCGCTTTGCTGCTGATAACCACAGTGTGTTTTGTTTTAAAAAAATGTTTATTATTTGCAAAGTTATGAGCATTTTTCTAAATATGCTAATGTGGCTCTAATAGCCAAATAGGAGGTGACTCTTTCTTTTCACTCTGGGTGTTTAATGTTTTCTGTATAACGCTGTCCAATAGTCATGCAGCTTCTCCCCCCTTCCCTGACCAGCAACACAGTCATATAGTATACAGTATCCATTCCCGACTGTGTTTTCAACTGGCGATATTTCTGGTTGTGTCACAACTGTGATCCCGCTGTCATAAGAAAAATTTGTATCTCCTCTTTCATATGCCTCCAGAAACGCTGTTCTAGGTGGTCCACAGCCCGGGATATGGCTGTTTGAAGTGATCCCCCTTCCCTCTAGACTGTCTCATACTGTGTGAAGCAGCTTCATGCTGATAGGACAGTGTCAGAGGCTGTGAGGAGGCTCCACCTAGGATAATCGCTGCTGTTACCTCCCAGTTGTCGAATAAAGGCTCATTTATATATTTAGAAAAAAAGCACATAACTTTTAAAATAATAAACATTTTGGCACACAATTTTCACTACCATTATCAGTGTGACAGTGCCCATTAGATTAGCTAGGAGATATGGCATTACTAAACTAGTGACAGAGTCTCTTTAAAAAAGGTCGGAGCAGGCTAACACATCCATAAAAATCGTCCATAATTGAGGACTGCAATTACGTTCCATAATCATGGACTCATTCACTTCTATTGTCCACGGACTTCTTCCCGTTTATTTAGGAAGGTGTCCGGGCTGTAGAAGTGTACCGCAAAAGAAAGGACATGTCTTATCTTTTGCTTTTTAAGGTCCATGCTTCCATACTCTGTATGGGAGCACAGGCCGAAATTACGGGCGGCTGCCCGAGGACGGCCGTACCCGCAATCGCAGGCTGTGATTACGGGCACGGCTGAGTGCATGAGGCCTAAGTTCAGAGTTGTCCTAAAAAACTCTTTTAAAGCATACATAAACTAAAATAAATACTTAGCAGTTCAAAACGACCTAATAAATCCACAGTCGGTCCAATAGTCCTGATAGTATCGTTCTCCTAAACGTCTTGAGGAAACATAAAGATGCAGTATTACTGGTGTAGCAGATGTCCCTGAAATGCTGGGCTCAGTTGTTCTACGGATGTCTCCGGCTCAATCTGATGTAACCATAAGCCTACAAAGAAGAAGACAACACATAGCGTAGCACCGCCAGTATTTTGCAAAAAACACAAGGTTTATTGTACTTACAAACAAAGTTTTAAAATCAGCATATAAAAACGTGGCACACCAAGTCACCTCGACCCAGTGTTTCGCCATATCAGCTTCTTCTGGGGCATGCCCTAGCCACGAAGCAATTTCCCTAAAATAGGCCAAGATTTAAAATATTCCGGCCACAGAGGGAATAAGGGGAGAAGGAACAGAGGCCTAAGCACAACTCAGATTATTTAATGTGGATGTTACATTAAGAGGTTAAAGTCCACCAGTTTATAGTTGACCTGATCCTCGAGCCCTTCATCCTACTGATCCGTAGTTGTGCCATTCCACAGATCCCTATTGACATGTAAGAGTAGATTTCTAACATCTGTTTTCCCTTAGTCCTAACAGCAGCACAATAATGGGGTATTTCTGCCCCTGTGGGCTTGTAGGACAGATGGAATTTTTAATGAAATAATTAAATTTAGTAAGTAAAGCCTCCCCCTACGCTATAAAGGCTGAACAAGCCCCTCCCTCCTTGTATTTATTTTAAAGTAGTAGCCTTAATTAGGGCGGGAAGCTTGTGCTGCTGTTAGGACTAAGGGAAAACAGATTAACGTTAGAAATCTACTCTTCCCTTACGTCCTACAGCAGCACAATAATGGGGATTTAACAAGAAGTAACCCTATAGGGATGGCCCTCTTGATGAACAGAATTCAGAATAGACCAACCAGAGGAGGTTCCTTCCGAAATTTTAGTGTCCAATCTATAATGATTGAAAAAGGTATTATACGAGTCCCAGGAGGCTGCATTACAAATTTGATCCAAAGGGATCAAACTTTTCTTGACCCAATAGGTGAAAACTGCCCTGGTTGAATGGGCCCTAACAAATTTAGGTGGTTCAAAACCTTGAGATTCATATGAAATCTTAATGGCCTCATTAATCCATCTAGCAATAGAGGGTTTAGAAGCCTTGAGGCCTTTGTTTTTTCCGCATAAAGAGGGTGAGGAGATTCTCGACCTCCCTTATGGACTCGCTTCTCGACAAATAGATTTGGAAGCAACGAGATGTCTAGCGTCTGTAGACTAGATTCCTCCTCAGAGGAGGGTTCAGAGAAAAGTACTGGAAGGGAGATGACTGGGTTCAGGGAAAAGCACTGGAAGGGAGATGACTTGCTTTGTTTTCAGAAACGAATGGACCATTGGTAAAAAGGATGGTAGAAATCGAATGAGTACCTTGTCTGGAAGAAAAATTAGATAGTACATTTTTATGCACATGTACTTGTGGTCAAGTTCCAGCAGGGCCTCAAATGGGGGAAGGCATAACCCCTTTAGAACATAAGGTAAGTCCCATGATACCACAGGTTTCAAGACAGAGGGTCTCAATCTGGTATAACCCTTCAGGAATCTCTTTATAAGAGGGTCCTGGGAAATAGGCCTGTCTAGAAAAGCTGAAATGGCAGCCACCTGTACTCTTAATGTAGATAGGCTTAGGCCTTTTTCAATACTACACTTGAGAAAATTTAGAATTGAGTTAATGGAAGGGTTAACTCCATCTTCTTCCTTAGTAGAACACCAGGCAAACAATATGCGCTTAATTCTAGCATATGTCCTTTTAGTGGATTCCGATCTGGAATATGACAAGGTGTTCAGTACGGATTCTGAAAGCCCACTAGATCTCAGTAGGGGCTGGTCAACCTCCAGGCTGTCAAATTGAATTTCTCCAGATTGTGGCCGAACTGAGTGCTCTGAGACACAAGGTTCTGCATTGGGTGAAGTCTCAGTTGGGAAAACCACGACTTCTTGGGCCAAAACGGTATGGTTGCAGTTACCGTGGCCTGGTCTTGCCTTATTTTCATCAATCCACTTGGTATCAAGGAAACCGGAGGGAATATATAGGCCAGCCTGAACCTCCATGGTACAGACAGGGCATCGACTGCCAGGGGATTGTCCCCCCGATAGAGAGAGCAGTATTTCCTCCACCTTGGCATTGAATCAGGTTGCCATGATCTATCTCTGGCACACCCCATTCCATTGTTATCTGCCTGAAGATTTCTGAATTCAGAGACCGTTCACCTGATACCACCAGACCCCGACTCAGGCGGTCTGCCACAACATTGAGGTATCTACTGATGTGGACTGCAGACAAATAGGACAGGTTTGCCTCTGCCCAGGTTAGTATCTTCCCCCTTCCTCCAGAAGGGGTTCTGATCAAGTGCCTCCCTGCCTATTGATGTATATCACAGACGTTATGTTGTCTGACCGGACCTGGACAGCTTTTTTAAAGATTTGGTGTACAAAGTGCAGAAGTGAATAATGAACTGCTCGGAGTTCTCGCAAGTATAATAACATCTGAATCTCCAGATAGTTCCAGGTCCTCTGATTTCCCCTTTGTAGTAAACTGCTATTCTTAAGTATCTTCTGTGAGGAACATGAATAGGTACATGTAGGTAGGCATCCTTTAGGTCCAGAGTAGCCATAAAATCCCCTTGTTCGAGAATGGAAATAACCGATCAGATGGTCTCCATCCTGAACCTTTTCTTGTGGATAAACCGGTTGAGAAACCGGAGGTCATTTATCATCCTCCATTTCCCTGATGGCTTGGGTACCAGAAAGACAGGGGAGTAGATTCCTTGACCTCTCTCGGAGTGTGGAATGTCTTCCAGGACTCTCATCTAAAGATACTCTGAAATAGAGGTCTCTAAGACCGCTTGATTTGTGGGGGTCAAAATAGGGCTTCTTACGAACCTGAGGTAGAGAGATAAAATCTATTTAGTAGCCCTGACAGATTATATTTAAAACCTACTTACTGGAGCTCCAGCTGAGGCCACGTCTGGGACCAGGATGCTTGCCAAAGGGCCTTTGGCATCAAAAATAGTTTTTCTTTCCCTTTGGAGTCTTGGCCTGACGTCTAGGCCCCCCACTCTGAAAAGCCTTTCTCCCTCTGGACCGATATCTGAAAGGTCGGGTTCTTTGGGGAGATCTACCCCCCCCCCCCCTAAGGTTTCTACTACTACCCTGGGAGAGTTGAGGCAGTGATTGCTCTCTCTTATCAGAAAGGGACTCCATAAGCTTGTCTAATTCAGAGCCAAAGAGCCTGTCAGGCTCATAACACAGACCGCACAATCTATACTTGGAAGAGTAGTTAGCCACCCATGGTTTTAACTATAGTGCTCTTCTTTCGGCTGTAGACAACACTATAGCTTTGGCTGAGTGCCTGATCTGCTGGGAAGCCGCGTCACATAAAGAATTGAACGAGTCTAAGATGTAGTCTCTAGGCACTCCCGATATCACCCTTAAAGGAATAGTGTCGCCAAAAATAAAAATTTTATATCAGTTTGAGGTTAGTGTTTTATAAAAAAACTTTTGTATTTATTTGTGTGTTTGTGTGTTACTTTTTTTTATTTTTTTACTTTTTCTTCCCTATGGGGGCTGCCATTTTTTTTTCCATTTCTGTATGTGTCGATTAACAAGACATGGAATACGGCAGCTACAGTCCCATAGTGAATGCGAACGGGGCCCGTTCCATCCACTATGGTGTACGCCGTCTGTGTGGGAACGGCGCATGCGCCGCTCCCACACAGTCCAAGTTGAACTGAGCGCCGTCCGGCGCCATTTTCCTGTAGACCGGAAGTCGCGGCCGGACAGTAAGATTACTACTTCCGGTCGCGGCTTCCGGACTTGTGCACTTGGAGCAGCGGCAACAGACGGAGCGGACGGACCGGAGGTAAGTGATTTCTATGTATGTTCGTGTTTCAGTTTGTTTACTACTGTATGTAAACCTTCTACACTGTGTGTTAGCTCAAAAAATGGCGACACACAGTGTAGGAGATTTGTCCGTTCAATCCCCTCGTTTCTCCCGGCACTAGCCAGGATAAAGGAGGGGGGGATTCTGAGAGCTCACTAGAGCGAGGGATTTTTTTCCCAATTTTGCAGCATAAAGCAATGTGGTTGCTTTACCACATGCAATGCTGCAAATTTGGGAATTGCTCCATCTAGTGACCAGTGCTGGGAAATATTATAAATTAGAATCTAATTTATAATATTTCCTGACTCGTGAAAAAAATTAAAAAAATTGGAACAATGTTTAATCACCTACACACTAATTGTTTAACTAAAAAAAAAAATTCATTTTTTGCTAGCAACACATTCCCTTTAATCTGAAGCATCCACTTACATAGGCTCCCAGATACTTCCAAAGCAGCGACAGCCACAGAGCACTGGGCAGAAGCAGCTGTATTGCCTCTTCTAAGGGCAGTTTCTGTGCGGCGATCCATGAAGTCTTGAAGGTTAGAGCCATCTTCAGAAGGCAACACAGTGTGGCTTGACAGTTTGGCAATCACCATGTCCACTCTGGGGGGTGGTCCCCAAACACTTGCTTGGTCTTCTTCCATAGGAAACATAGCGGTAAAACTTTTAGAAAGCACAGGGCCTTTCTCAGGTTGTTTCCACTCTGTCATCATACCCTTCTTAGAAGACTCTTCCATATTGAAGGCCCTGGGCCACCTAGAGGTGGATTCTGGAGCTTCCCCCTGGTCAACATCTTGGTTCTTCAGGAAAAAACATTTTCCCCTTTACCACCTCCTTTTCTCCCTCAGATGTGGAATAAACCTCATCAATGACTTGATAACTTTCTTCAGATCTTTGAATGGATCTGGGACGTGGCACGCGGCGACCCTTTTGTTTTCTAGACAGTAAAGAAAGGGAATCTGTCATATCAGTCATTGAGTCTTGGACAAAGTCCTAGACCCGTAGTCCTTGACCCATAGAACAACGTCCTTGATGGACCGCTCTCCGGAAGCATCCTGGGGTCGACAATCTTGGCACCTTGTGAGCTCATAACAGTCAGGGAGCGGAACTTCACAATCTCTGCACGACAGATACCGGCGTTTGGAGGAGGATTTTTTTACCTCTGTCGCCTGATCCAGCAGAGGACGTCTAAATAAAAGGGAATTCAATTCATTATAAATAATTAGTATGAAGCAAAGTATGAAAAAGGAGCACCTTAATGAATATATAATTATATCTCTAAGTAATATAAAAAGGTAATATACACCAACTCTCCAGGAGCATCCAACCACTCAAAGAGGCAGCAAGATAGAACTGAGCTACTTAAAGAGGCTCTGTCACCACATTATAAGTGCCCTATCTCCTATATAAGGAGATTGGCGCTGTAATGTAGGTGACAGTAATGCTTTTTATTTAAAAAAACGATCTATTTTTACAACGTTAGGAGCGATTTTGGTTTATGCTAATGAGCTTTCTTAATGCCCAAGTGGGCGTATTTTTACTTTCGACCAAGTGGGCGTTGTACAGAGGAGTGTATGACGCTGACGAATCCGCATCATGCACTCCTCTCCATTCATTTACACTGCACTAGCGATATAGTTATATCGCTATGTGCAGCCACATACACAAACACTAACATTACTACAGTGTCCTGATAATGAATACACATGACCATCCAGCCTGGACGTCATGTGTATTCAGAATCCTGATACTTCTGACTATTTTCTGTGAGATTCCAGCAACGCATACGAAATCTCGCGAGATTACGGAAATAAACGAGATTTCGTATCCGTTGCTGGAATCTCACAGAAAAGATTCAGAAGTGTCAGGATTCTGAATACACATGACGTCCTGGCTGGACGGTCATGTGAATTCATTATCAGGACACTGTAGTAATGTTAGAGCTTGTGTATGTAGCTGCACATAGTGATATAACTATATCGCTAGTGCAGTGTAAATGAATGGAGAGGAGTGCATGATGCGGATTAGTCAGCGTCATACACTCCTCTGTACAACGCCCACTTGGTCGAAAGTAAAAATACGCCCACTTGGGCATTAAGAAAGCTCATTAGCATAAACCAAAATCGCTCCTAACGTTGTGAAAAGAAAACTTTTTTTTAAAATAAAAAGCATTACTGTCACCTACATTATAGCGCCCATCTCCTTATGTAGGAGATAGGGCACTTATAATGTGGTGACAGAGCCTCTTTAAATGGAACCGGAAGGGGTCTGGCTTCGTCGCCATTATAAACTACATAAAAATAACTAATATTAAATGTAGCGTGTTCTCTCAGTCCCACGACTGATTAGTGAAACTTCTTTGCATTATTATAAAGGTATTTTCTAAGAGAAGACAAACGCCAAGCAGGGAATACATCTACTATTCCCCTCCCCCTCCGGCCCAGCACCACGTGACCTGCTAGCAGCAGGCAGTAGAACGGACGCTGAAACAGCTGAGTGTTCGCTCATAGCTTCCTCTCTTCGGGCCCTCTGAACACAGACTCAGCAGAGTTAGGCCTGATTTACACAAGCGTGTGCATTTTGCGCGCGTAAAACACGCTGCATATTGCGCGCGTTGCCATTGCGTTTTGCATGCGTATACGCAGCGTTGTTGCGTTTTTAACGCGCGAGTGACCTGCGTTTAAAACGCGCGTTAAAAACGCAGAGGTAGTTAATGCGAGGCCAGCCTACAAATAGGCCGGCTGGGCCAACCCCTGCTTGCTGGAAAGACTGGTTTTGCGCCTTCATTGCAGCCTCTGCAGAAACCCCAGTGTGTGTTTCAACAGTTGACACGTGTTTTTACTTGCAAGGCACAGTTATGCCTTCTCAGTCGCTGGCAAGTGTGCTTCTTTCGTGGATGATTTTGCGTCGTTTTGGCGAACGGCGACCCATGCTGCAGCACCAGACGCGTGGAAGAAGTCGCATTTGAGTTCATCCACTTGTGGCCCAACGAACCTCCAAAGGGCATTTTCATACTCTCTATGAGGACTTACGTCGGCACCTCGAAAAATTTAGAGCGTTCTGCCGCATGTCTGTGTCTACATTTGATCTCATGCTTGCGCAGATTCGTCCTGGAATCACCTACCAGAATACCAACATGAGACGCTGCATTTCCCCAGAGGAACGCCTGCTTGTGACCTTGAGGTATGTGTGCACTTGCAATTACTTCTTCAATGACGCTGTCTGTTTTACAAGTCCGCCCTAACATGTGCTGTTTATTGGTTTTGTTTTCTCTTGCGTTTAGATTTCTGGCCACAGGCAATAGTAACCATTCGTTACATTTTGAGTTTCTTTTGGGAGTGACCACCATTTCCTTCATTGTCACATCCACCTGTGTCATGCTGTGGCAGAGATTAAAGCCCACGGTCATGCCTCAGCCCACGACAGAACAGTGGCTACGAATTTCGGAGGGATTTCTTCGAGCAACTCAATTTCCTAATTGTATTGGTGCCCTAGACGGCAAACACATTTGGGTGAAGAAGCCCCCACGCAGTGGCTCGTGATACTATAACTACAAACAGTTTTTTTCTATGGTATTGTTGGCCTTGGCGAACACAAATTATTGTTTCACAATTGTTGACATAGGCTCGTATGGGAGCTCGGCAGATGCACGCATCTTCCGTTCATCAAGAATGGGTAAACGACTTTTGAATAATCGGCTGGCGGTGCCGGAACCTTCCATCCTCCCTGGCTCCAGCGGCCCACCAATCCCATATGTCATCGTTGCGGATGAGGGGTTTGCCCTGACAAGGCAAGTAATGTGGCCGTTTGCAAGAAGGGGCTTGGATGAGCGTCGCCGCATGTTCAATCTCCGCCTATGCCGAGCTCGAAGATGTGTGGAATGTGCCTTTGGCATTATGTCTAACAGATGGCGCGTGTTTCTGTCTACAATGCAATTGTCCCCGCAGAATGTGACACGTGTCATACAAGCGTGTGTAGTTCTGCATAACTTCTGCCGCATTCATGATGCTACCTTTGATGCCGAATATATACTAACACATGCAGCCCCCAGTGACACTGTCCCGGCGATTCCTCTAGGGAGATCTCTCACATCCGGACTTCGAGTGCGGGATAGTTTGGTGGCATATTTTGAGAGCCCATCAGGAGCCGCACCATGGGGGCTTGATGTAATTTAAAGGGTTGCATATTTTTGGGCGTTTTCAGTCCACAGGTCCCAAGTGGCCAGTGTTTGGTGTTTTAGGTTATGGCCGTGTAGTGTTAGGGACTCGCAATACATGAGGACCCTTGACGTGGGTTGTGAGCTTACATCTGTTGGGGTTTGATCGGGCCATTTGCCATTCCTGAAACTGTTTTCAGGAGAATGAATGATGGTTGGCCAAAAGTTCGGCGACTTAAATCGCGCCTGTCCTTAGTGTGGCTATTGTCACATGACAGCACGCCAACTTTCACATCTCTTGCAAACAATGGCAAACCCCGAAAGATGAACTAATACCTCATAGAACGTGTGCACAAATTTGGGGCCAAGGCCAGCAGTGTGTGAGTGTACAGTTAAAAACATTTGCAGCAAACATTGTGTGGAGGGGTGTGGAAAAAAAAACACCACGCAATCGCAACTGTCAACAACCTGGTTTTACTTTTTACAATGCACAGCAAACACGGGGTGCAAAGGAACCCAACAAAACAAAAATAAATACACAGCAACATGGTGTAAAACGTACGTGGGCACACTTTAGAGCCCTTGACTAATGTGCCTTGCTCCGCACAGCACATAGGCACTTTCACAAGTGCTGGTAGTGGTGGCCCGGGGAGGAGTATGCGGCCATTTCAGCATCACTATGCTGGCCATGGAGCTGCTGAGGATGTTCCTCTCCAGCATAGTGGTGCTGATGATGGCCCTGGTAACTTGGCCCAGGGAAAGGGGGAGCCATGGGTCTGAAATAAGGGTGAGGCCATGCGCTAGGGGTGGGTGGGTGGTATGGGGCTGGAAAATTAGACGTGGTGCTAGCCAGGGCAAATGCTCGATCGCTGTGAAGCAGTGGGGGGGGTGTTGAGGAATTAATAAGGGTTATGATGGCCGCGTGTAGGCGTGCCATCCTATCCTCTGGGACCCTCCGCAGCAGGGGAACAATTCCCCGGGCAAAGAAGTCCTGCCCGTCCTCGTCTGCCGCTCGCCGAAGGTACTCCAGTACCCGAGTATCCACCTGGGCCGCGGCTGGCTGCTGAGTGCATCGGCGTCTTGTTGTTGGTCGCGGGGGGGGGCGGTCCTCAGGTGGAGAGACTATGGCAGGGCCCGACTCTACTGGGGCGGGGTCCAGGGGTGTTGGATCCGGGCTAAGGGGCAGCACTTGACTGGCGGGAGGTTGCGGCCCTGACATCGGGCAGGTCACTCTCCTCCTCTGTATCAATCAAATTGTCGGTGGTTCTGTAATTTGAAAACATCATGAGAACACAATAGAGATCATTGCCAAAAACAACACGATGGCGAACATGACCTGTGCAAACAAACATTTTACACATGCAATAGCACATTTACTTACGAGCAGATCTCCATGATGTCCTTCAGGAACATAAGGTTCTTGGTGTAGAAATAGGGGCGCTTTTTTGAAGCCCCATCCCCACTTCTGCCTCTGTCGCCCATCTCTTTGCGGAACTGGTCCCTACAGCTACGCCAACGGGTTTTGATATCCAGGACTGTTGGAGGAAAAACAAATACATGGTCACACATTGTGATAACGCACAAACAACTCGGCCCTAAAATACCTGAGGGGCCCTACCCAGCAAATGACATGCTACACGGTGATGCGTCAGCAACACAAAACGTAAGTTGGGCATTTAGCTAAAGACACAGACAGGGACACACTACTTCAATAGGGATGTCATTGCATAGTTTCTAAACACATGTACTCACCCATGCTACTGCGGTCGCGGGTCCTGCTGCTCTCCCATTCGGACCCAAACAGCGCCTGGTCTATCTGCTCCCAGTCGTCCTCCTTGGCCGTTCGGTCGTGATACGACTCCGTGCGGGTGTCCCAGATTTCTCCCTTCTCCTGTACTAGGCTGATGAGCCTCTCCACATCCAGCCCACGCGGCATGCCTGCAGTTCTCTGGGTGTAGTTTCCAGTCTGAGCCACTCGCATAGGAAACGCAAGCACTTCCTGGTTTGTGCTTGTATGTGCCAGCTTTATAAACTCTTTTTCATGGACATAACTAGTGATGCATGAAAAACGCGCATGCAACGCAGGAGCTTCCGTGTGTCATGCGTGTTTTTCACGCACCCATTGACTTCAATGGGTGCGTGATGCGCGAAAAACGCACGAATATAGGACATGTCGTGAGTTTTACGCACTCGCGCTGCGCAAAATTCACGCACTGTCTGCACTGACCCATAGAGTAATATAGGTGCGTACGACACGCGTGAAAAGCACGCGCGTCGCACACGCGTATATTACGCTCGTGTAAATGATGCCTTAGTGCAGTGGGGGAAGAAGCTAGCAATACAACTGAAGTCACAAAACTTCTTCAAGGCGTACACGCGTGTCTGCCAAACCTAGAGTGTGAGTCCTGCTACGGCGTAGGGGATGAAATAACATCATCTGTCCAACTCTGTCCGAAGGACAGAAAAAAAACACAAGAAGGGATGGGCTTGTTCAGCCTTCATAGCGTAGGGGGAGAATTTACCTACTAAATTTAATTATTTCATAAAAAATTCCACCTGTCCCACAAGCCCACAGGGGCATAAATACCCATAAATACCCCATTATTGTGCTGCTGTAGGACGTATAGGGAATGATTGTTTTTTAAAATTGGGGGTAAAGATTATTTTAAGCTGTGATAGTAACCAGACTGCTTTGTAATTATACAATAGATGTGTGGTACAATTCCCCATTTAATAAGCACAGGGATCTTCTTATCTTCTTTTAATCTCTTACTAAGTCCTTGAGGTAATTATATTTACCACTAACGCTCTATTTGTTTTTGTGTTTTCTATATTCCAGATTTAGGCTATGTTCACACGGAGTATTTTGCAGGAGGAATATCTGCCTCAAAATTCAGTTTGGAACTTTGAGGCAGATTTTCCTCTCCCTGCACGCCGATTTTCGTGGCGATTTTCGCCCGCGGCCATTGAGCGCCGCGGGCATAAAACACAGTGAAATACGTTTTCTCTGCCTCCCATTGAAGTCAATGGGAGGTCAGAGGTGTAAACGCCCGAAGATAGGGCATGTCGCTTCATTTTCCCGCGAGGCAGTTTTACTGCTCGCGGGAAAAAGACGCCGACGCCTCCCATTGAAATCAATGGGAGGCGTTTTCGGGCCATTTTTGCCGAGTTTTGCGACGCGGTTTCCGCGTCAAAAAACTTGGCAAAATACTCGGTGTGAACATAGCCTTATAAGTCTCCTGTTTCTCGTTGTTTCACATATAGCTGTGGGTAGGTACATATCCCCATGTGATATAAGTTACTGAATAAAGAATGCATACCTTTCAACTATGTCCTCACTATAGTATGGGCTGTTTTAGTTTTGCAAGGAACACCAATATATAATTCTCATATTTCACTTTTCTGGGGCCACTTGCCACTTTTCCGTCTATTCTTTATCACGTGTGTGCAGTCTGTATAGTGATAATATGTTCCACAACATTAAGGGTATGTTCACACGGCAGCGTCCATTACGGCTGAAATTACGGAGCTGTTTTCAGGAGAAAACAGCTCCTGAATTTCAGATGTAAATTGCTCGTACTCGCGTTTTTCGCGGCGGCAATTACGGACGTAATTGGAGCTGTTTTTAAATGGTGCCAATGAAAAACGGCTCAATTTACGTCTCAAGAAGTGACATGCACTTCTTTGACGCGGGTGTCTTTTTTACGTAAAAAAAAATGACCGTTGGCACAGTACATCGTAACACCCATTCAAATGAATGGGCAGATGCTTGCCGACGCTTTGGAGCCGTATTTTCGGACGTAATTCGAGGCTAAAACGCCCGAATTACGTCTGTAAATAGGGTGTGTGAACCCAGCCTTAGGGATTATAGTATACTTCTAGAGAAAGAAACAAAAACTGTCCATGGTATGTGTCTCAGGATGTGCAATGACTGCTACAATTGTTTGTTAACCCCTTAGTGTATGTGCGCACACAAAATAAAAAACGTCTGAAAATACGGCGCTGTTTTCAAGGGAAAACAGCTCCTGATTTTCAGACGTTTTTTAAGGCACTCGCGATTTTCGCTGCATTTTTCAAGGCATTTTTTACGGCTGTTTTTGGAGCTTTTTCAATAGAGTCTATGAAAAACAGCTCCAAAGAAGTTTTTTAATCAGTCGTGTTTTTCGCTGCGTTTTTAACGGACGTTTTTGGAGCTGTTTATTTATAGTGTCTATGAAAAAACACTCCAAAAACGGCTGAAGAAGTGACATGCACTTCTTTTTCACGGCCGTTTTTTGAAAAACGGGCACGTAAAAAACGGCCCTTTGGAACAGAACGCCGTTTTCTCATTGAAATCAATCGGCAGATGTTTGGAAGCGTTCTGCTTCCGTTTTTTTGGCCGTTTACAGCCCGAAAAACGTCTGAAAACACTCCATGTGAACATACCCTTAAGGACGCAGTCTGTTTTGGCCTTAAAGACCAGGCTAATTTTTTCAAATCTGACATGTCACTTTATGCGGTAATAACTTTGGAAAGCGATTCTGAGATTGTTTTCTCGTGACACATTGTACTTTGTTAGTGGTAAAATTTGGTCGATACATTCAGTGTTTATTTGTGAAAAACACCAAAATTCTGAGAAAATTCGCATAAACTTTGCTTTTTCTAAGTTTAAATGTATCTGCTTGTAAGACATTGTTTTTTGAACATTCTTTTATTTTTCCAGGACTTTACAAGACTTAAAAGTTTAGCAGCAATTTCTCACATTTTCAAGAAAATGTCGTCTATTTTTTCAGGGCCCAGTTCAGTTCTGAAGTGGCTTTAAGGGCCTTATAGATTATAATCCACTTATAAATCACCCCATTTTAAAAACTGCACCTCTCAAAGTATTCAAAACAGCATTTAGAAAGTTTCTTAACCCTTTAGACGCCTCACAGGAGTTAAAGCAATGTGGAGGTTAAATTTACAATATTATTTTTTTGGGCTAAATTTTATATTAATCGATTTTTCTCTGTAATACAGAAGGTTTTACCAGAGAAACGCAACTGAATATTTGTTGCCCAGATTCTTCAGTTTTTAGAAATATCCCACATGTGGCACTAGTCTGGTAATGGACTGAAACACAGGCCTCAGAAGCAGTGGCGGATTAAGTAGACCATGGGCCCTGGGCTGTTACCCAAACTTGGGCCCCCCTTCCGCACCGCCGCCCTGCCACGCCGTAACTATTTTTTAAACTACCTTTTTGGGCAAGCATTAACAAATGGATGTTACGATTCCCCTTATCACAGGGCTGTGTCCCTACATACTGACAGGATTACACTGTGCAGGGACACATCCTCCTGACACGTGGAATTGTCTATCAGTTCTGGACTGCAGAAAGACTTTTTCTGAAATACAAGGATTTCCTATAATAAATATGTCAGGAGAGGTGACAGATTCTCTATAAATCTAGTGACTCACAGGTGACGACGTCTCAGATTCTAGTAGTTTTTTTCCTCTTTTCTTCTCCATCCGGTCCAGAGCTCATGACGACTTCTCCCGGCCATGACTCATTTCTGCAGAATTTGCCACTCAGACGACTCCTCACTTTTCCAACATTTCCACACCTATAAACGAAAATAAAGTTATTATGGTGCCACATACTGTGCCCCTAAATATAATAGCACCAAACACTGCGCGCCTGAATATAATAATACCACACATTGTAAAACACCACATACACACAGCCCCCTGTACATAGGGCCACACACAGCCCCCTGTACATAGTGCCACACACAGCCCCTGTAGATATTACACACCCCCATAGATATCACCATACACAGCCCCCTCTATATATCACCCCCCCCCCCGTGGAGAGCGTTACACACAGCCCCCTATAGATAGTGCCATACAGCCCCCCTGTAGAGAGCGCCACACAGCCCTCCCCCTCTTATAAATAGCACAAAAAAGCCCCCCCTATAAAGAGCGCCACACACATACCGCTGTGGATAGCACTACACAGCCCCCCTTGTATATAGTGCTACACAGCCCTCCCCCTTGTATATAGTGCCACACAGCGCTCCCCCTTGTATATAATGCCACACAGCGCTCCCCCTTGTATATAGTGCCACACAGCGCTCCCCCTTGTATATAGTGCCTCACAGCGCTCCCCTTGTATATAGTGCCTCACAGCGCTCCCCTTGTATATAGTGCCACACAGCGCTCCCCCTTGTATATAGTGCCACACAGCGCTCCCCCTTGTATATAGTGCCTCACAGCGCTCCCCTTGTATATAGTGCCTCACAGCACTCCCCCTTGTATATAGTGCCACAAGGCTATGTACACATTTAAAAACTTTATATTATAATATATATATATATATATATATATATATATATATATATATATATATATATGGTCATTTCTAATAATGCAGATCTTGTTGGGAATGTCAATGTTCGTGAAAACCTCGGTAACAGTGATCATAATATAGTTACATTTTACCTATACTGTAAAAAACAAACGCAGGCTGGGAGGGCAAAAACATTTAATTTTAAGAAAGCCAATTTCCCCAGGATGAGGGCTGCAATTCAGGATATGGACTGGGAAGAACTAATGTCAAATAATGGGACAAATGATAAATGGGAGATTTTCACATCTACTTTGAGTTATTATAGTGCAAAATTTATTCCTATAGGTAACCAGTATAAACGACTCAAATTAAACACCACATGGCTTACACCTTCTGTGAAAGGGGCAATACACGACAAAAAAAGGGCATTTAAAAAATACAAATCTGAGGGTACATCTGCAGCCTTTGTAAAATATAAAGATCTTAATAAAATCTGTAAAAAGGTAATAAAATTAGCAAAAATACAAAATGAAAGGCAGGTGGCCAAGGATAGTAAAACAAATCCCAAAAAATTCTTCAAGTATATAAATGCTAAAAAGCCAAGGTCTGAACATGTAGGACCCCTAGATAATGGTAATGGGGAGTTGATCACAGGGGATCAAGAGAAGGCAGAGTTACTAAATGGGTTCTTTAGCTCTGTATATACAACAGAAGAAAGAGCAGCTGATGTAGCCGGTGCCAGTGCTGTTAATATATCAGTTGATATACTGAATTGGATGAATGTAGATATGGTTCAAGCTAAATTAAATAAAATAAATGTGCACAAGGCCCCGGGACCAGATGGGTTACACCCTAGAATTCTTAAAGAGCTTAGTTCAGTTATTTCTGTCCCCTTTTCATAATTTTCAGAGAATCTCTAGTGACTGGTATAGTGCCAAGGGACTGGCGCAGCGCAAATGTGGTGCCGATTTTCAAAAAGGGCTCTAGGTCTTCCCCGGGTAATTATAGACCAGTGAGCTTAACATCCATCGTGGGGAAAATGTTTGAGGGGCTATTGAGGGACTATATACAGGATTATGTGACAATAAATAGCATTATAAGTGACAGCCAGCATGGTTTTACTAAGGACAGAAGTTGTCAAACTAACCTAATCTGTTTTTATGAAGAGGTGAGCAGAAGTCTAGACAGAGGGGCCGCTGTGGATTTAATGTTTTTGGACTTTGCAAAGGCATTTGACACTGTCCCCCATAGATGCTTAATGGGTAAATTAAGGACTATAGGTTTAGAAAATATAGTTTGTAATTGGATTGAGAATTGGCTCAAGGACCGTATCCAGAGAGTTGTGGTCAATGATTCCTACTCTGAATGGTCCCCGGTAATAAGTGGTGTACCCCAGGGTTCAGTGCTGGGACCACTATTATTCAACTTATTTATTAATGCTATAGAAGATGGGATTAATAGCACTATTTCTATTTTTGCAGATGACACCAAGCTATGTAATATAGTTCAGTCTATGGAAGATGTTCATGAATTGCAGGCAGATTTAAACAAACTAAGTGTTTGGGCGTCCACTTGGCAGATGAAGTTTAATGTAGATAAATGTAAAGTTATGCATCTGGGTACCAACAACCTGCATGCATCATATGTCCTAGGGGAGCTACACTGGCGGATTCACTTGTTCAGAAGGATCTGGGTGTACTTGTAAATCATAAACTCAATAACAGCATGCAGTGTCAATCAGCTGCTTCAAAGGCCAGCAGGATATTGTCGTGTATTAAAAGAGGCATGGACTCACGGGACAGGGATGTAATATTGCCACTTTACAAAGCATTAGTGAGGCCTCATCTAGAATATGCAGTTCAGTTCTGGGCTCCAGTTCATAGAAAGGATGCCCTGGAGTTGGAAAAAATACAAAGAAGAGCAACGAAGCTAATTAGGGGCATGGAGAATTTAAGTTATGAGGAAAGATTGAAAGAATTAAACCTATTTAGCCTTGAAAAAAGGCGACTAAGGGGGGACATGATTAACTTATATAAATATATTAATGGCACATACAAAAAATATGGTGAAATCCTGTTCCTTGTAAAACCCCCTCAAAAAACAAGGGGTCACTCCCTCCATCTGGAGAAAAACAGGTTCAAGTTGCAGAGGCGACAAGCCTTCTTTACCGTGAGAACTGTGAATCTATGGAATAGCCTACCGCAGGAGCTGGTCACAGCAGGGACAGTAGATGGCTTTAAAAAAGGCTTAGATAATTTCCTAGAACGAAAAAATATTAGCTCCTATGTGTAGAAATTTTTCCTTCCCTTTTCCCGTCCCTTGGTTGAACTTGATGGACATGTGTCTTTTTTCAGCCGTACTAACTATGTAACTATGTAATATATATATATATATATATATATATATATATATATATATATATATATATATATATATATATATATATATATATATAAAATGTGTGTGTGTGTATCAGTGTGATTGATTGATTTTATTAAAAAATATTTTTACTTTTTGAGATACAGCTGCTTTGTATCCTGTATCCTTCAGGTCAGCAGGACTGAAAGGATCAGTGACACGCAGGATCCACCTCAAATCTATCACATCTAAGATTATAATTTAGCACAGGGCCCGTTTCACGGATCCCATCAGTCCTGCTGACCTGACGGATACAGGATACAAAGCAGCTGTATCTCAAAAAGTAAAAATATTTTTTAATAAAATGTAATTACAAAGTTGCACCAAACACACATTTTTATTAAAAAAATAAATAAATAATAACTTCTGAGAGCTCTATGTGGGGGGGGGGGGGAGAGTTATACTGCAAGGGGGTCTAACCATCTGACTGCAGGCAGAGGGCTCTAGAAATAATCCCCCCCTTCCCCCATAGGGTCCTCAGTAGTTACTATACTGCAAGGGGGGAGGGGTTGAGCGTCTAACTGACTGAAGAGAGCTCTATGGGGGGAAACTATTGCTCTTCTCTTCCAGCTTCTCTTCCAGCTTTGGAGTAACAGAACAGCCATCAGTCGCTGTTCTGTTATTCAATGGCGGCACCCGCAGTGTCAGAGAGGCGTGTCCTAAGCACTATCAGACGTGCTTAACGCCTGCAACCTACCCCTATCCCGGCCAATTCCCTGCTCCTTCTCCCCATTTCCATAGCGGCAGTTAGCAGCGCTAGCGCGCTGAATAGTTTTATAAGACTATGTGCGGTTCGGGCTGCCATGGGCCACCTAGGAGCCCGAACCACCCATATGATAATCCGCCACTGCTCAGAAGCAAAGGAGCACCTAGTGGATTTTGGGGCCTCCTTTTTATTAGAATATATTTTAGGCACCATGTCAGGTTTAAAAATGTCTTGTGGAGCTAAAACAGCGGAAACACCCCCAAAAAGACACCATTTGGCAAACTATACACCTCAAGGAATTTATCGAGAGGAATAAGAAACATTTTGACGCCATAGTTTTTTTGCTGAATTTAGTGGACTTAGACTGTGAAATGAAAAACTAATTTTTTTTCCCAATAAAACGTTCAAATTTCACAAGGAATAAAGGAGAAAAAGCACAACAATATTTGAAAAGCAATTTCTTCTGAGCACGGCAATACCTCATATGTGGTAATAAACTGTCGTCGTCTCCATGGCGGCCACTGTGATGTCGTCTTCTCCATAGCGACCGCTGTGATGTAGTCGTCTCCATGGCGACTGCTGTGATGTAGTTGTCACCATGTCGACCGCCGTGATGTCGGTGTCTCCATTGCGACCGCCGTGATGTCGCAGTCTCCATGGCGACCGCCGGGATTTCACCGTCGCCACGGTGACCGCTGTGATGTCGCCATTTCCACGGCGGCCGCTGAGATGTCGTCATGTCCATGGCGAAACCGCTGTGATCGTTGTGACATTGTCGTTTCCATGGCGACTGCTGTGATAATGTCGTCTCCCTGGCGACTGCTGGGATGTCGACGTCACCATGGCGACTGCTGGGATGTCAACGTCTTTATGTTGACTGCTGTGATACGATCGCTGTGATGTCGCTGTCTCCATGGCGACTGCTGGGATGTCGCAGATTTCATTGCGACTGCTGGGATCTCGTCGTTTTCATAGCGACCGCTGTGATCTCGCCGTCTCAATGGCGACCGCTGTGATGTCGCAGGTCTCCATAGTGACTGCCGTGATGTCGCCATCTCCATGGCGACTACTGTTATATTGTTGTCTCGATGCCGACCTCTGTGATGTTTTTGTTTCCCTGGCGACCGCTGTGATGTCGACACCATGGCGACTTCTGTGATCTCACCGTCTCAATGGCGTCCGCTGGGTTGTTGCCATCTACATAACGACACTGTGATGTCGTCGTCTCCATGGTGACTTCTGTGATCTCCATGACGATTGATTTGCTGTCGCAGTGTCCATGGTGAACGCTGGGATGTCGCTGTCTCCGTGGCGACCGCTGGGATGTCGCCATTTCCATGGCGACCGCCGGTATTTCCCCATCTCCATGACGACCGCCGGGATGTCACCCTCTCCATAGTGTCCGACGGAATCTTGTCGTTTCCATGGCGACCGCTGGGATGTTGTTGTTTCCAAGGCTACCGCTGGGATGTTGTTGTTTCCATGGCGACTGCATGGATGTCATCATCTTCATGGCGACCACTATGTCGTCGTTTCCATGGCGACCGCTGGGATGCGACCATTTTGATATCGTCGATACTATAGCGACTGCTGTGATGCGACCGCTTTGATGTTGCCGTCTCCATGGTGACCGTTGTGATGTTGTTGTCTCCATGGTGACTGCCCTAGTGTCGCTGTCGCCATGGCAACCGCTGGGAAGTCGACGTCTCTATGGCGACTGCTGTGACGCGACCACTGTGATGTCGCCCTCTCCATGGTGACCGCGGTGATGTCGCCGTGTCCATGGCGACCGCTGGGATGTCGCAGTCACTATGGCGACTGCCGTGATGTCAGTGTCTCCATGGCGACCACCATGATGTTGCAGTCTCTATGGCGACCGCCGGGATTTTCGCCGCCTCCATGGAGACTGCTGTGATGTCATCTCCATGGTGACTGCTCTGATGTCGCCATTTCCACAGCGACCGCTGGGATGTCGTCATGCCTATGGCGACCAATGTTAACGCGTCTCCATGGTGGCCGTTGTGATGTTGTCATTTCCATGACGACCACCGTGATGTCGCAGTCTCTATGGCGACCGCTGGGATGTCGCCGCCTCCATGGAGACTGCTGTGATGTCATCTCCATGGTGACCGCTGTGATGTCGCAATTTCCACAGTGACCGCTGGGATGTCATCATGTCCATGGCGACCGCCTTGATCGTCGTCTCCATGGCGGCCGTTGTGACTTTGTTGTTTGCATGGCGACCACTGTAATGTTGTCGTTTCCATGGCGACCGCTGGGATGTCGACGTCACCATGGCGACTGCTAAGATGTCGACGTTTCTATGGCGACTGCTGTGATGCGATCGCTGTGATGTCACCGTCTCCATGACGATCGCTGTGATGTCGCCGTCTCCATGGCGACCGCTGGGATGTCGCAGATTTCATTGCAACCGCTGGGATCTCGTCGCTTTCATAGCGACCGCTGTGATCTCGCCGTCTCAATGGTGACCGCTGTGATGTCGCAGGTCTCCATAGCGACCGCCGTGATGTCGCCGTCTCCATGGCGACTGCTGTTATGTTGTTGTCTCCATGGCGACCTCTGTGATGTCCTTGTCTCCATGACGACCGCTGTGATGTTGACACCATATAATGTCGCTGTGTCCATGGTGGTTGATTTGATAAACTGCTGTTTGGGCACAATGCAGAGCTCAAAATAGAAGGAGCGCCATTTGGCTTTTAGAGCGCAGATTTTGTTGGATTGATATACAGGCGCCATGTCGCATGAGCCCCTGAGGTACCAGTACTGTAGAAACCCCTGAGAACTGACTCCATTTTGAATACTACAACCTTCAAGATGTTTATCATTTGCCTGGACAGATGACAGGGCTTAGGAGTGAAAGAGCACAATGCTCATTTGAGGCCTATTTTGGTGATTTTTGGTCGCCATCTCCATTGGAGACTGCTGTGAATTCGCCGTCTTTTTGGCGACCGCTGTGATGTTGCCATCTCCATAGCGATTGATATGATTTTCGCCAACTCCATGGCGACCACTGTGATCTCGCCGTCTCCATGGCGACCTCTGGGATGTCGCAGATTTCATGGTGACGACTGGGATGTTGTCGTTTCCATGTCGACTGCTGGGATCTCGTCGTCTCCATGGCAAACGCTGGTATGTTACCATTTCCATGGCGACCTCTGGGATGTCACCATTTCCATGGTGACCGCTGGGATGTCGTCATCTCCATGCCCGCTGGGATGTCGTTGTTTTCATAGCGACCGCCGTGATGTCGCTGCCTCCATGGGAACCGCTGGGATGTCGCAGATTTCATGGTGACCGCTGTGATGTTGGCCCTTCCATGTCGACTGCTGGGATTTCATCGTCTCCATGGCGACCGCTGGGGTGTCAGCATGTCCATGGCGACTTCTGGGACGTCATCGTTTCTATGTCGTCATCTCCATGCACACTGGGATGTCGTTGTTTTCATAGCGACCACCGTGATGTCGCTGCCTGCATGGAAACCGCTGTGATGTTGCCGTTTCCATGGCGACCACTGGGATGTCATCGTCTCCATGAATACCGCTGGCATGTCGATGTTTCCATAACGGCCGCCGTGATGACACAGTCCCAATGGCGACCACCGGGATATCGCCGTCTCCATGCCAACCGCCGGGATGTCGCCATCTCCATAGCGACTGCTGTGAAGTCGCCGTCTTTTTGGCGATCACTGTGATGTCGCCGTCTCCATGGCCACCAGTGTGGCGTCGCCGTATTTATGGCGTCTGCTGTGATGTCGCCATCTCCATAGCGATTGCTATGTTGTTGCCAACTCCTTAGCAACCGCTGTTATGACGCCGTCTCCATGGCGACTGCTGTGATGTCTCCATGGCGACCGCTGGGATGTCGCAGATTTCATGGCGACCGCTGGGCTGCTGTCGTTTCCATGTCGACCGCTGGGATCTCATTGTCTCCATGGCGACCGCTGGGATGTCGCCGTTTCCATGGAGACCGCTGGGATGTCGTTGTCTCCATGGCGACCTCTGGGATGTCGCAGATTTCATGGTGACCGCTGGGATGTTGTCGTTTCCATGTCGACTGCTGGGATCTCGTCGTCTCCATGGCGAACGCTGGGATGTCACCATCTCCATGGCGACCTCTGGGATGTCGCCATTTCCATGGCGACCGCTGGGATGTCGTCATCTCCATGCCCGCTGGGATGTCGTTGTTTTCATAGCGACCGCCGTGATGTCGCTGCCTCCATGGGAACCGCTGGGATGTCGCAGATTTCATGGTGACCGCTGGGATGTTGGCCCTCCCATGTCGACTGCTGGGATTTGGTCGTCTCCATGGCGACCGCTGGGGTGCCAGCATCTCCATGGCAACCTCTGGGACGTCATTGTTTCTATGGCGACCGCTGGGATGTCGTCATCTCCATGCACGCTGGGATGTCGTTGTTTTCATAGCGACCGCCGTGATGTCGCTACCTCCATGGAAACCGCTGTGATGTCGCCATTTCCATGGCGACCACTGGGATGTCATCGTCTCCATGAATACCGCTGGCATGTCGATGTTTCCATATTGGCCGCCGTGATGACACAGTCTCAATGGACACCACCGGGATGTCGCCGTCTCCATGCCGACCGCCGGGATGTCGCCATCTCCATAGCGACTGCTGTGAAGTTGCTGTCTTTTTGGTGATCGCTGTGATGTTGCCGTCTCCATAGCCACCGCTGTGGTGTCGCCGTATTTATGGCGTCTGCTGTGATGTCGCCATCTCCATAGCGATTGCTATGTTGTTGCCAACTCCTTAGCAACCGCTGTTATGACGCCATCTCCATGGCGACTGCTGTGATGTCTCCATGGCGACCGCTGGGATGTCGCAGATTTCATGGCGACCGCTGGGCTGTTGTCGTTTCCATGTCGACCGCTGGGATCTCGTTGTCTCCATGGCGACCGCTGGGATGTCGCCGTTTCCATGGAGATTGCTGGGATGTCGTCGTCTCCATGGTGACCTCTGGGATGTCGCCGTTTCCATGGCGACCACCGTGATGATGCTGTCTCCATGGCGACTGCCGGGATGTCGCCATCTCCATGGTGACCGCCGGTATGTCGCCATCTCCATAGCGACTGCTGTGAAGTTGCCGTCTTTTTGGAGATCGCTGTGATGTAGCCGTCTCCATGGCCACCACTGTGGTATCGCCGTATTTATGGCGACCGCTGTGATGTTGCCATCTCCATAGCGATTGATATGATGTCGTCAACTCCATGGCGACCACTGTGATCTCGCCGTCTCCATGGCGACCGCTGGGATGTTGCAGATTTCATGGTGACCGCTGGGATGTTGTCGTTGCCATGTCGACTGCTGGGATCTCGTCGTCTCTATGGCGACCGCTGGGATGTCACCATCTACATGGTGACCTCTGGGACGTCGCCGTTTCCATGGCGACCGCTGGGATGTCGTCATCTCCATACCCGCTGGGATGTCATTTGTTTTCATAGCGACCGACGTGATGTCGCTGCCTCCATGGCGACCGCTGGGATGTCACCGTCTCCATGCCGACCGCCGGGATGTCGCCATCTCCATAACAACTGCTGTGAAGTTGCCGTCGTTTTGGTGATCGCTGTGATGTCGCCGTTTCCATGGCCACCACTGTGGTGTCGCTGTATTTATGGCGTCTGCTGTGATGTCGCCATCTCCATAGCGATTGATATGTTGTTACCAACCGCTTAGCAACCGCTGTTATGTCGCCGTCTCCATGGCGACTGCTGTGATGTCTCCATGGCCACCGCTGGGATGTCGCAGATTTCATGGCGACCGCTGGGCTGTTGTAGTTTCCATGTCGACCGCTGGAATCTCGTGGTCTCCATGGCGACCTCTGGGACGTCGCCGTTTCCATGGAGACCGCTGGCATGTCGTCATCTCCATGGCGACCGCTATGATGTCGACACCATGGCAATTTTTGTGATGCAATCCCCCTCTGATGTCGTCGCCATGGCGACCGTTGGGTTGTTGCCGTCTACATAACGACGCTGTGATGTCGTCACCTACATGTGACCGCTGTAATGTTGCTGTGTCCATGGCGGTTGATTTGATAAACTGCTGTTTGTGCACATGGCAGAGCTCAAAATAGAAGGAGCGCCATTTGGCTTTTAGAGCGCAGATTTCGTTGGATTGGTATACGGGCGCCATGTCGCATAAGCCCCTGAGGTACCAGTACTGTAGAAACCCCTGAGAACTGACTCCATTTTGAATACTACAACCTTCAAGATGTTTATCATTTGCCTGGACATATGACAGGGCTTAGGAGTGAAAGAGCACAATATGCATTTGAGGCCTATTTTGGTGATTTTTGGTAATTGCAGGGCTCTGAGGTCAAATAGTAAAACAAACCACTAAGTAGTGACCCCTATTTTGGAAACTGCACCCCTCAAGGTATTTTTTTAAGGGGTGTAGTGAGCACTTTGGCCCCACAGGTTTTGTTGTTTTTTTTTGTTTTGTTTTTTGCAAATCTCTTTTTATTTATGCACATAAGTAGACATCAAACATGTAAACATTAGACATGTCAAACCAAGTAATCTCTGCATACAATATACTAAGACAAGTAATGCAAATAACATGTGGGCACGCAGGCCCTGCCAACAATTATCAAAACCATTCGAGGCAAGTGCCTCCAAGGCACGATATTACATTCAACTATATACAAAAAAGTGAACAAAAGAGTCCCACGAAATCTACAATATGAAGACAATATAGTTAATAATAAGGATTATATCCGAAATCCCAAACCCAGAATGGAGCCAAGAGGAAAACAGCCCTAGTCGGTCATGAGGGACAGGTGTCCAATTGGAAACCCCAGAAACTGAGAGAGGTTGAGGAGTGTCACCATCTATCTTACGGAAAGCTAGCCATGGTTCCCATATTGCCACGAAATGCTCATGTCTCCTCTGCTCCCAGCTCAACAGCTCCTCCATCCTACAAATGGAGTCCACTCTAGAGAACCATTCTCTGATAGCGGGTAGATCTCTGGATCGCCAATGCAAGGGGATAAGCAACTTTGCTGCCATGATAAGGTGAGTAGTAAGATCATGTTTTTTGGGAGAGAAATCACCCGAGGGAGCCCACAGTAGAATCAATGGGGCGGACAGTAAAACCGCGGATTTAGTAATAGTCTCAATAGTATGAGAGATCTCTCTCCTCAGGTTTTTTTTAAAATTAGAAATGAACGCTCATCGGGTGGTGCAAAGTGAAAATTGCAATTTTCTGCTGATATGCCATTTTAGTGCCCCATATGTGGTGCCCAGTTTGTACCACTGCAGACAAATACCTCAAAAACTGTTAAGCTTGTTCTCCCGGGTATGCCATATATGTGGACGTAAACTGCTGTTTGGGCACGCTGTAGTGCTCAGAGGATACGCCATTTGGCTTTTGTAGCGCAGATTTTGCTTGGTAGTAGTTTTGTTTCAGTTTATAATGTGGGGCATATGTAAGCTGTGCGGAGTACATCAGGGCATAATAAGAGGGTATAATAATGGAGTAAATAAATAATAATCCGCAGATGTGTGACCAGTGTCGCACTGATAACTGGTTACCGATCTTATCCAATTTTGGAACACTGCACATTGTGCATCGCCATATTCTGAGAGCCAGAACTTTTTTATTTTTTCTCCACTGGAGCTGTGTGAGGGCTTATTTGTTGCGGGACAATCTGTAGTTTTCAGTGGTACCATTTTGGGGTACATGCAATTTTTTTTTTTAACATTCTTTAATTGTAGTTATTTTTTTCAAAAGAGAAACATATCACAAACAGCAATCCAAAATGCAGTAGTCAGAACAAGGAATCAGGCAGAGGAAAGCAAGGATAGTAACCGTTGTACAAATCAAAGAGATGACCCATGTTCCCTGACGCAGCAGGAAATGTATGTAAATAATGAACAGGAGTTCAATAAAAAGTGTACATATTATAAAAAGTATCTCAGAGCTGTGTAGAGTCAGCAGAGAAGCCTCAATACCCGCTTCCCTGATCAAGTAATCACACAATGTATAGAGGCATTATGCTGTAAGTGACGATAAAAAAAACATACAGTTGGCAAAACAAAGTACAAGTAAAGAACAAATAAACATAACAATTATAATGGCATATATTAATATAGAAATACATATCAGTATGACGGTGGCCGATAACCTTCATACATTTTGATTAGCCCAAAAAGTTGGCAAGACGAGGTATATAAAATCATTTCACACTTCAATAGATATGTCCCGTGAGAACCGTTCACCCCATAATTGCCCAGAGCAGTCTAATTTCCTCCTATTCCCTAATTCACAAATATGGGAAATACTCGTCAGAAGAACAGAAATCTGTCCAGTCCTGCCAAACCATGTAAGCAGACCTAGTTGCACAGCAATTGGATCCTACTGCTTCTTCCACCCTCTGCAAATGAAGTACCTCCCGTATTGAGGGAGTCCTCTCAGATTTCCAAAGACGTGGAATAACAGTTCTAGCTGCTATTAAAAGAAAGCTAACCAGGCTCCGCACATTTGCTGTAATGGAACCTGGCACCATGGAGAGCAGCAATACAGCTGGAGTGTTAGGTATCTCTCTTCCCATTTTTTTTGTAATAAGGGCCACCACCTTAACCCAAAAAATTTGGTATACGGGGACATCCCCACCAAATATATAACATAGTGCCACGGTCACTCCTACAACGCCAACATTCCTCTGACACCAAAGGGTAAATAAAGAGCAAGAACACAGGGACCCTGTACCAACGGGACATAATTTTATAGTTTGTTTCCTGAGCTTTACATGAAATAGAAAATTTATAGCACAGTGTAATTGCTTTAGACCAATCAGAGGCAGAGGGTGTGGGCGTTAGTTCCCTCTGCCAACCTGTAATCAACGAGGGGGGGGGGGGTATCATTATTTTGTTCTAAAAGTGACTTATAGATGGAGGATATCATTTTCACTGGAGGCGTGGGTAAGAGGCACATATTTTCAAAAGGTGTCAGTGTTCTATGTAAAAATAATTTGATTTTATTATTATCGTAGAAATGTTTTAACTGTAAATAGTCTCAAGATTTTGTGAAAGGGAGTTCTTCCCCAGGGATAATGGAGTCGAGAGATTTTAAAACCTGATCCGTTTAGATGTCGGAAGTTTAACGGCGAGTAGGATAAGAAAGAAGCAGCTAATTCCGGAGGGAATGACCTATTGTTAGAGACTGGGGTCAGTGGGCCATCAGGTGGTATCAGGAGTGAATGTTTCCCATAGCTTTTATGGAATGCAATTAGGTGTCCCGTAATAAACGGGAGTCGAGAGTTCTCTATAGTAGTGTAGTATTGAGTTCTCAACCATGGGAGAATAATCAGTGGCACTGGTGATAATACATTTTCCAGTGTTATCCAAAGTTTGGATTTACTGTGGTGAAACCAAGATTCTAGTCGCCACTGCAGAAAAATAATAAGAAAGAGAGTCTGCTAAAGCTAGGCCCCCTTGTTGATTCCTCTTAATTTATGTGGACTTTGCTATTCTTGAGGGTTTAGCCTGCCAAATAAATCTGTTAGGGCCTTATTAAGCGAAAGAAAGAACTGCCTGGGCAATGTTCATGGGAGAGTCTGATATAAATACATCAAACGTGGTAGTGCATTAATTTTAACAATATCGATTCTGCCAAGCCAGGAAAAGTCCTTATGTTCCCATTTGGACAAGTCAGCCCTAAGGGATTGAAGGATAGGAGTGAAGTTAAGGGGATGTGTATCCGTTAGATTCGCCGGGATCTGAATTCCAAGGTATTTGAGTGAGTTTGTTTTCCATGAGAAGGAATAATTATGACTTAGTTGTTGCACTAATTCAGGATCTAAAGTGATATTCAGGGCCTCGCTCTTGGATAAATTCACCTTATATTTGCTAAAGTAACTATACGTCCAAATGGTTTTCATCAGCGATGGTAAAGATAGTAGCATACACAAAATCTTGTTTTTCTTCACATGATGCAACAGTGAAAATGTTTTCAGAGTATTATCTCAGGCTTCAATCTGTGGATCAAAACCCACCTGATCTAAGTGGATTAGGGATCCCAGGAACCCAGCAAGTCTAACCGCAATCAATTTGGCAAACATCTTGGCATCAGTGTTGATCAGGTAAATAGGACGAAAACTAGAACATTGTTGCGGATCCTTACCCTCCTGTATGACTGTGATATGGGCATGTAAAAAGGAGTCCGGAAACCTATTGTGGCCAGATATAGAGTTAAAGGCTTCTAAAAGTGGGGGGTGATAATTCTTCCTTAAGTAGTTTATAAAAATTGGCTGTATAACCGTCAGGGCCCGGACTCTTCCCGGCAGGCAGAACCGATATAACCTTTGATAGCTCTTCAATAGTAAAAGAGATTTTCCTGCTTTTATTACCCCAGTCATAAAAGAATCTGGAGCACACCTGACGGAGAAGGCCACTTTTCTTATCCAAAAGGGTTTGTATGTCGTGACGAACTTTGGTGTGCTCTCTAAGTGTAGCTTCCTGCAAAGTTTATTTATGTTGAACCTCCAATTTTTGTAATTGAGTAAGGAGATCATTAAGGCGAAAGGCCGTTTCTTTTTTTATACGAGCGCCATGTTTTATAAAAAAAACACCTCTACGGACACATTTGAGTGCTTCCCATTTGATTGTTGGAGAGGATGGATCATGAGAATGATCCACAGTGAAGTTGGCTATGGCCTGCTTCAGTTCGTTCAAGCACAATGAATCGTTCATAAGAGACTCGTTAAGACGCCAGGGAAATAATTTTCTTCCCTGTTGTGTCAGCCGGAGTAAACAGCAAACTGGGGCATGATCCGATAGGAACATGTGCAGTACCATGGGTAGTAAATTATGGTGTAACAGAATATAATCTACTATAAGAATTGTGTGCGAATGAGAAAAACGTATAGTCTCTATCTTCTGGGTGAGCTATGTGTCACGGATCACAGAGCTGCATGTCTCTCAGACATTTTCTCAGTTTGTTAAGTTTGTTGTAAGCCAAAGATGTGCAACCTGAGGAAGTATCTATGAGATGATTCATTTCAAGATTAAAATCTCCACATAACAAAGGCAATCCTGACAAGAATGTACTCGACTCATCCAGAACTTTCAAAAAGAAGGATAACTGATTAATATTGGGAGCGTAAACGTTAGCTAACTTCACATTTTATGAATATGTATTCAGCTTCTGGATCTAGGAATGTCTCTACAATTTTACCCGGGAAAGATTTATGTAGAAAAATAGAAACCCCCCTAGATTTTCCATTAGTATTACTGCAGTAAAAGCCCACAGGGTAGTATTTGTCTTTAATCGTTAGCATATGGCCTGTATAAAAATGTGTTTCCTTCAAACATAAAACTTGGGTCTTCTGCTTGTGAAAAGAATATAAGATCTGCAACCTCTTCTCGGGAGTATTGAATCCCTTAACATTCAGGGATGCAAGCGTGAAATCAGCCATGATCCAGCACTGTAGTGTGTAATCAGGCATAACAAATATAAATCGGCCACCGTGATACTTAACAAAAATTGTACACATGTATGCTTCAGGGGAGGGTCCGCAGTTGCGATGGGACCATGTTCCCAGAGATGCTTACTGGAAAAATAACAGCAAACCTGAAGTACAGAAGAAAAAAAATAAGAAAACAGCAGTAAATAAAATAGAAAACAGACAGGTGTAGTGACCTGTCACTAGGTGACTAATAAGTGGTGCCAAATGACACTAGAGCACTGTCAAGCACTGTCGAGTTAACAGTGTAGAACCTATGGGGGGGGGGGGCAAGGAAGGCAAACACTGTGTCGGGGTGGAGTTTGAGAATTAGGAATCAAATTGTAAGGACCTAGTCCATGGGCCTAATCATAAATATATATCTGACAATGGTGCAGAAACCTTGGGGATAATATGTCAAAAATAATAAAATGGGAAAAAAGTACAAGGAATATGAGCTATCGAACCAGCTATCTTGTGGTGTAAGCGCCTTAACAACAAACCGATCCATAAATCTAAGCTCCACATCACAAAGTTCCATAGAAGAATATGGTGCCAGATTAGGTAGGGTAGCACAATATATGTCTTGCGTTTTAGGGTATGTTCCTTAAACGGCCGAAAAAGAATACTAAAAAGAATGAAGAAAAAGAATGAACATTATTACTAATGGAAAGAAAATATAAAAAAGGGCATAATGAATTTATGTTTGGTAGACCTGGCACGAACAGATTTTCTTTGTGTTTATTTCCTCATTAACTATAAATTCCATATAAACAGATGCCTTTGATATTTTTCTGTGCTTGATAGACGTGGAATGAACAGGATCTATGTGTAGTTTATAAGGGAATGAACACATATTCCATAGAAACAGATGTGTAATTATTTTCCTGTGCTTGATAGACCTGGAATGAACAGGATCTATGTGCAGTCTATAGTTGAATGAACACATATTCCATAGAAACAGATGCGTAATTATTTTCCTGTGCTTTATAGACCTGGAATTAACATGATTTTTGTGCAGTTTATAGTGCAACTAACACATATTCCAAAGAAACAGATGCGTAATTATTTTCCTGTGCTTGTAAAACCTGGAATGAACAGGATATATGTGTAGTTTATAAAGGAATGAACACATATTCCATAGAAACAGATGCGTAATAGTTTTCCTGCGCTTGATAGACCTGGAATGAACAGGATATTTGTGCAGTTTATAGTGGAATAAACACATATTCCATAGAAACAGATGCATAATTATTTTCCTGTGCTTGATAGACCTGGAATGAATAGGATATATCTGCAGTTTATAGTGGAATGAAAACATAATCCAAAGAAACAGATGCATAATTATTTTCCTGTGCTTGGTAGACCTGGAATGAACAGGATATTTGTGCAGTTTATAGTGGAACGAACACATATTCCAAAGAAACAGATGCGTAATTATTTTCCAGTGCTTTATAGATCTGGAATGAACAGGATATTTGTGCAGTTTATAGTGGAATGAACACATATTCCATAGAAACAGATACGTAATTATTTTCCTGTGCTTGATAGACCTAGAATGAACAGGATCTATGTAGAGTCTATAGTGGAATGAACACATATTCCATAGAAACAGATGCGTAATAGTTTTCCTGTGCCTGATAGATCTGAAATGAACAGGATATTTGTGCAGTTTATAGTGGAATTAACACATATTCCATAGAAAAAGATGCGTAATTATTTTCCTGTGCTTGATAGACCTGGAATGAACAGGATCTATGTACAGTCTATAGTGGAATGAACACATTCCATAGAAACAGATGCGTAATATTTTTCCTGTGCTTTATAGACCTGGAATGAACAGGATATTTGTGCAGTTTATAGTGCAACGAACACATATTCCAAAAAACAGATGCGTAATTATTTTCCTGTGCTTGATAGACTTGGAATGAACAGGATATAGCTGTAGTTTATAGTGGCTGATTTCACGCTTGCATCCCTGAATGTTAAGGGATTCAATACTCCCGAGAAGAGGTTGCAGATCTTATTTTCTTTTCACAAGCAGAATAAACACATATTCCATAGAAACAGATGCGTAATAGTTTTCCTGTCCTTGATAGACCTGGAATGAACAGGATATTTGTGCAGTTTATAGTGGAATGAACACATATTCCATAGAAACAGATGCGTAATTATTTTCCTGTGCTTGATAGACCTGGAATGAACAGGATATTTGTGCAGTCTACTGACCAAATCACCAGCTGACTCTCGGCAAAGGCAGTCCTGTCAGTCTCGTCATAAATGAGTCCGAGAGCAGAAAAGAAAAGATCAACGGAGGAAAGTTCAGGGGCGTCAGGAGCCAAGGAGAAGGCCCATTCTTGGGGCCCTTCCTGGAGCCGGGACATAATTATACCCACCCGCTGGCTCTCAGAACCTGAGGAGTGGGGCTTTAAACGAAAATAGAGCCTACAACTCTCCCGAAAGGAGAGAAAAGTCTTCCGGTCCCCTGAGAACCGGTCAGGCAACTTGAGGTGGGGTTCAAGAGGTGAGGGGCACTACCATGGTAGCATCAGGCTGGTTGACCCTCTGAGCCAGGGCCTGGACCTGTAGGGAGAGACCCTGCATTTGCTGAACCAGGGTCTCAAGGGGGTCCATAGTAGTGTGAGGGACGAGGGTAGAGTAGGTATATGGGCTTGTGATTATGTAATGACAGGGATAGGGAAACAGACAAGTGAGCCCTAATCTACCCGCCACTCAGTCCCTGCCTACTTGCAACGACCCGCCCTAGGTGACGGGGTACAACTGGGCGACGGTCCCTACACTCAGTAAGTGCACGACAGACAACCAGACAAGGAAACACAGAACAAAGGGAAACGGGGCAGTTGCCCACGGCAACACCGTGAGCAACAAGAGTAGTAAACGAGCCGAGTCAAACCAGGAGAGTACGAGGTGCCAAACGCAGAGCAGGAGAGTAGTGAACAAGCCGAGTCAAACCAGGAGAGTACGAGGTACCAAATGCAGAGCAGAAGAGTAGTCAGTAAGCCAGGGTCATATGAAGCAGGGTCAAATAGTACAGAAGCTGCAGCAAGGCCAGGAAACCAACAGAGAAGAATCACAAGCAAGGAGGAACAGGAAAGGCAGGTATAAATAGACAGAGGGCGGGAGCTAGCTCCGTCTGGCCAGACTGTGATAGGCTCTCCCACTCCTAAGCCTGCCATCCTGAGTGGTGGAAGATGGAGTCAGTCTCACAGACATAGAAGCAGGTGCAGACTGATTACCTATGGGCGTGGATACAGAAGCTGTGCCTGGCAGATCCTTAACAGGTCATTCTTTTTTTTTCATTCTTTTCAGTATGTCCCCGAAAAACGGCCAAAAAATCGGAAGCAGAACGCCTCCAAACATCTGCCTATTGATTGCAATGGGAAATACGGCGTTCTGTTCCAATGGGCCGTTTTTTTACGCGGCCGATTTGAAAAACGGCCGCGTAAAAAAACTGTTGCGAAAAAGAAGTGCAGGACACTTCTTGGGACGTTTTTGGAGCTGTTTTCATAGACTCTATTGAAAAAGCTCCAAAAATGGCCATAGAAAATGCAGTGAAAAACGCAGCGAAAATCGCGAGTGGCTTAAAAAATGTCTGAAAATCAGGAGCTGTTTTCAAGGGTATTTTCAGACATTTTTAGTCTAGTGTGTGAACATACCCTCAGAAGTACCCAAGGTAAGGGCATGTAATAGAACATATTTAAAGTTCGGCTTGTCTTGACGTGAGGGTTTTTGTCTCCATCTCTAGCGTTGGGGCATTGGTGATCTAGACCTGAATCTAGGTCTAGCTGCTCCGGACCGAGTAGTAGCAGGTTGGGATTCTGAAGGCCGATCCATCTGAAAAGTCTCCCAGTTTGGTAGGGAGATATCTGGCAGATCTAGTGCCCGTAAAAACGATGGTAACTCCGCATGTGAGGACAGTGAATCGGACTTGTCGTCGATTCTGACATGTAATGCAAATGGGAAACCTCACCTAGAGGGGATGTTTCGAGACTGAAGAGTAGATAACAAATGTCGTAGAATCGCTCTTTGTCACAAGGTACGCCTTGCCAAATAAGGAAACAAGAGAAGTTTAACTTCATCAAAAATAGTGTCATTAATAAGTCTTACTTTCTGCATAATTTCTTCCTTTAGAGCATAGTAGTGAATCCTACATATGACATCCCTGGGCCGTAAGGTATCCGAGCTTTTGGGTCTCAAAGCCCTGTGGGCTCTATCAATTTCAATGTAAGTGTCAACTGGTCTATTGAGTAGCATATTAAATATCCCCGTTAGAGTAGGGTTTAAATCAGGAGTAGGAGTTGCCTCCGGGAGACCCCTCAGACATATGTTATTTCTCCTATTTCTATTCTCCAGATCAAACAGTTGGGACTGGAGTTAATGTTGCTGCTGAGTGGAAGCTGAAGTGGCTTCCTTAAGTTGCTGCAATGTGGTAGAGACGGATTCTCTAAATGACTCAAGCTTATCCACTCTGCTCTGTAACGTTGTGCCCTCTGTCTTTACTTCATTTAAATCGCATCTCCAAGCTTGTTTTAGATCTGCCGACCGCGCATCCATATCTTGTTTCGTAGGGAGAAGGGCTAGTAAGGCCTGCAACACTGGATGACCTCTTAGAGTCTGATCCGTGACCTCCGAAGGAGCAAAATCGGAGGTAGTAGATCTTCCAAGAGGATGAGGCTGTAGTAGAGGATCATGTGAAACGGACCGACCCTGTCGGTTAGGCAAGCAAGTCAAGGGCGGTTTCAGATCTTCATCTGAGGACGAGGTCGCCATATCTGTCCCGGCATAAGGCTGTGTGTGTAAAAAGTCACCTCCTCCCCTCTCCTTTTCCCGGACAGCGGGCTGGAGTGGAATACTGTCATTGTCTCCCCTTGTCTGGGTGGGAACAGCTCGTCTGCATCAGATAAGGGAGTTTTATTTTCCTCCCTGCCAGGTCGACATGAGGACCCTTGTGACATCTTGTGACATACTTCCTCTGTCAGCATCTCCCTCTTTCCCACTCTTTCGAGTGCAAGGCCTGTCTGAAAACTTCTGTAAATCAGACTTACTTGACAGATGGGGCATCATTTGTTCGTGAAGTGCCATGGGCTGCGGTGGATTGTTCTGGAGCTGTGCTTCCTGGTGGATGGAAGATTCTACCAGCGCGGCTGGTAATGGCGGCGAGAAGGGCCTGTCTGATCCCGAGTCACTGTCTCCTGTGAGCGGTAGGTCTGAAAGTGGCTGGATAAAGTTGGAGATAGGCACCTCAGACGCACTTGCTGTTTGGCATCCTTTCAGAGTCCGTTTGGAGCTGGTTCTTCCCTATTGATCTGGTGCTTTATCCCCAAAAAGCTACGGCCTCAGCACACACTATTCACGTCCCGTCTCCAGCTCGCCAAGCCACGCCCCCGTACATGCGGTTTTTTATTTGTTTTTTTTGTTGTTTTTTTTTATCACTTTTGATTCCATTTTTTGGCAAGCAAGGGGACTAAAACCACGAATTCTGAAAAAGTCTTCTCTTATTTTTTTTTTACAGCATTGACCGCGCGCTATAATTCACATATTTACTTTATTCTGCGGGTCGCTATGATTACGTGGATACCATATGTATATAATATTTTACATATTTTACAGCGTTTGCGCAAGAAAATCCCTTTTTTTTTTTTTAAATAATTTGTTTCTTGTGTCATCATATTCTGAGAGCCATAACTTTTTTATTTTTCTGTCAAAAAAGCTGTGTGAGGGCTTGTTTTTTTTTTTGCGAGATGGGCTGTCATTTTTATTGTTACAATTTTGGGGTACGTGCAACATTTTGATCACTTTTTATTCTGTTTTGGGGGGGGGGTGACCAAAATCAGCGATTCTAGAATTGTTTGTTAGTTGATTTTTTTACGGAAAAAATAACGTGATATTTTTATAGTTTGGGTCGTTACAGATGCGGCGATACCAAATATGTATACTTTTTTTAAAATGTTTTCAGTTTATTCCTATAATAAAAGGCAGTTATTCTTTTTTTATCGTGAAACTTTTATTTTTTTACATTTTTATTAACTTTTATTAAACTTTTTTTTTTTCCACTAGGGGACTTGAAGGCATGAAGCCCTGATAGCTATTCTAAGACACTGCACTACTTACATGGTGCAGTGTATTCGAAACATGAGTTATTCACTGACAGCAAGCATACTAGGCTTCGCCCCTAGACGGGGCCTAAAAGGCTTCCGTACTAGGCAGACCAGGAGGCCATTGTTAGGCCTCCAGTTGCCATAGCAACCATCGGCACCCCCGCTGGTGCGATCTAACCACCTAGATGCAGCAGCTGATGGTGCAGGCTCAGCTTCTGAGCCTGCACCATCTTCTTGGCACTGATATCAAGCCTAAAAGGCTTCCGTACTTGGCAGGCCAGGAGGCCATTGTTAGGCCTCCAGTTTCCATGCAAACCATTGACATACCCGCGATCGCATCGCAGGCTTGCTGACAGGCTAGAAACCACCTAGAAGCAGCGATCACTTTTGATCGCTGCATCTAGGGGGTTAATCGGCTGGATCGGAGACTAGCTCCAGTTCTGGGCCGTTAGAGCGGGGTGTCAGCTGTAATATACAGCTGACACCCACTGGTAATGGCGCTGGCTCAGCTTCTGAGCCCGCTCCATCACCATCACGTATAGTTACATGAGAAAGCGCTAACACACTAGCGCCCACGATGTAACTACATGGTCGGGTGTGAAGGGGGTCAGGTAAAAATGTTGGTTTGTTTTCTAAAAAGAGGTCATTGTGTCCCAGGGTGCCAGCTATATTGCTTTCTATTGCAAAACCAATGTAAGGGTATGTGCACACGCTAGCTGGCTTTTTCAGGAGAAAACAGCTGCCTCGTTTCAGCCGTAAAAGCTCCTCCTCGTATTATGCGAGGCGTCTGAGACGCTTGTAAATCTTGAGCTGCTCTTCATTCGGTTCAATGAAGAACGGCTCAAATTACGTTGCAAAGAAGTGCCCTGCACTTCTTTACCGAGGCAGTCAATTTAAGTGTCGTCGTTTGACAGCTGTCAAACGACGACGCGTAAATTACAGGTTGTCCCCACAGTACGTCGGCAAACCCATTCAAATGAATTGGCAGATGTTTGCCGACATATTGTAGCCCTATTTTCAGGCGTAAAACGAGGCATAATACGCCTCGTTTACGCCTGAAAATAGGTCGTGTGAACCCAGCCTTAGAGGAGAAGCTAGTTATTTCCTCCTTCTCTGATTTACCATTGAACTATACTTTAAAAAAAAAAAAAGAAAAACCAAACCTGAAACCTTATGATCTTTAAATTAGGTTCACGGTACTGGTCTGTTTTACTCATCCCTACAAATAACAGTTTGAGCATAGAAACCAAAACATGTTTTACATCTTACAAACAGAGATTAAGACAAGCATGTACCTGCATGGTGGGTGGGTTCCCTCACTACGATTGACTCCAAGTAAAACCTGAGAAAAAGTGAAGGACTGTCTAGGTGACAGACAAAGTATCCCAGTATCATGAGGGATAATATGGCTGACAACAGTAGCCCTCAAAAAAAAAACAGAAAGTGAAGGCAGGGGGAAATTTGAGCACAAACATCTAAACTTATGAGAGAAAAACTCCACATAATTACTCCACAACATATCTGGATTTCTTATAAGGAGATTGAAATAATGGCTTAATTGGATTTCTCAGAGTATGATGTAAGTACTGCTACACAGGTACCAACTGGGTATTTCTGATCACTCATGTATGCTTTAAAGAGAATAAAAGCTATTGACTATATTTAGTCTCCAGATTTAGGATACTACTGTATTATATAGTTATACAGCTGTAACCCATTAATAAATATGCTGGACTGTGTTTGCAATTCTTATGTAAGGATATTTGTGAAACTTTTGAAACTGTCAAGAAAAACCGATCAGAGGCATGTTTTCTTACGCTTAATTGTAAAGTGAGAATTAGAAACAGGTACGTTTTGTTGGCAACATCATTTTGTTTGTGTTTCTGAGTGCTAGCGCATTGCTTGGATGATTAATATGTAGAGATGAACTGTTCGTTTTAGACAATTATTGTGTATGTCTTATCAAGAAACTCTAGTAAGTATAGAGTGGTCCCAAGCAAGGGCCCCTCATTAGTTCACCATGCACTAATAATGAATAGGAGTCTGGGATACATAAAGCTGACCCCCATTGTTCCATTTGCAAAATGGCGACTAAGACTGACACATTTTTTGATTCTGATAATCAAAAATGCTTTAAAATCGTGCACTTTATTAACTGTAGCACTACTGGGATAGTCTATATGGCCACATGCCCTGTGGCCTTTCCTTTGTAGGGATGACCACAAGAGAAATGAGAATCAGACTTCAGGAACATGTGAGAGATATACAAAAAGGCCAGTACAATTGACTGCCATGATTGTTACAAAATTAATAAACTCAAATTCATCTATAGACATTTCCGGGAACATCATAACAACAGATGGCAAGATTTGCGAGTACGCGGTATCGACAAAATTATCATTGGATCTCGTGGTGGCGACACCATTCGAAAATTCGAATGTATTGAATGTAAGTGGATAACCAAATTGAGGACTAGCTCTCCACTAGGGCTTGAAAAAATGTCCTTTGTTTCCTTTCTATAATATTGGGTTCATACAGCATCAGCAGTGCTATTGTGATACGTATACAAATGATGGTTAGGATGACCCTTTTATGGTGTATTTATAAGACCTGGGTGGTCTTTTGGTTCGTTTGTATTGAATAATTAATTTACTCTTGGTAGAGATTTCTGACTTTTTTTTTATGGTTTTGGATTATAGGCTCACAATTGTCTATTCTCTCTATTGATCGGACGAATTGGAATGGTGTGACTGGACTACTTTTGGACTATATAGGGCTTCTTGATGGGCTCCAGTATTGCACAACATATACTGATAGTGTTCCCTGTTTTGGTCCCATGTTCTTGAATAGAATTAGGTTAATCATATGTATGTAGTCACTTTAGTGCATATACAGGCTTTTCAGCTTTTTCAAGGGGTGCTCTTGCTTTTTGCTACACATATATATATTTTTTTTATTTTCTATTTGGCTTTTCAGTCCTGCCCTTTTGGGCTCATATGCTCATGTTAATTATTGTCACTTTTTTCACTATTGACTTTAAATTCATTTAGTTAACTGATAATTTTTTTATATACAGAAACACATCTTGGCTGATAGTGATGTATATTCATTATTAGGACACTGCAGTAATGTTAGTGTTTGTGCATGTAGCTGCACATAGCGAAATAACTATCGCTAGTGCAGCGTAAATGAATGGTCACTGATTGGTCAGCGTCATACACTCCTCTGTACAACGCCAACTTGGTCTAAAGTAAAACACGCCCACTTGGGCATTAAGAAACTCATTAGCATAAAGCTAAAAATCGCTCATAAAGTGGTTTAAAATAGATTGTTTTTCAAAATAAAAAGCATTACTGTCACCTACATTATAGCGCCCATCTCCTTATATAGGAGATAGGGCACTTATAATGTGGTGACAGAGCCTCTATAACATTCATAAAAAAACTTGTCTGGACTTCTAAACTTCAGCCTCCGTAGGAACGCTTTTTTTTGACTGTTTAGAGTTTAAAAATGTAAAAATACCAACAACTTTTGTCTAATAATAAAAACCAGGATGCAAAGTCAGATGCACTTGTCAAATAAAAATGCAGAAAAGATGGGCTGCAATTTATTAGTTGAATACACAGATATTTTATGCGTGAAGCTCCACACTATGAGATTTTCTAGGTAAACAATGAATATGTTGTCTACTCCCTTTTAATCCCTTGGTTTTTTTTTTATGCAGACTCAGAATTGTTTAATAAAGCAGACCTATATTCTCATTTTATAGGAGCAGTATCAAAGAAGAAAGGCTTGAGGATTAAATTGAAATGTTGTAAAAAATAAAAAGTCAGCAAAATAAAATATACCATAGCTTAGTAAACAGCGCACTTCTTAAAATGTACACAGAGATTTCTCATAGCAGTTTGTACATATTGCAAGTCACAGTTTGTACATATTGAACACACTGTTCTTTTCAGGGCAGACAGATGCTTTTCTTGAGGGCCAGTTCACACAGAGTTATTTGACGCGGAAATTGCGTCGGAAAACGTGTCGAAAAACGTGCCAAAAAATGGCCAAACATGCCTCCCATTGATTTCAATGGGAGGCGGAGGTGTTCTTTTCCCACTAGCGGAAAAACCGTCTTGCGGGAAAAGGAAGCGACATACCCTATCTTCGGGCGTTTACGTCTCTGACCTCCCATTTACATCAATGTGAGGCAGAGAAAGCTCATTTCGCTGCGTTTTTTGCCCGTGGCGCTCAATTGCCGCGCGCGAAAAACATCACAAAAAATGCGGCAAACGGAGTGCAGGCAGATGGAAATCTTAAAGTGATTTACTAACTACAAGCAATTTTATGGAAAATAAGCAAAAGAATATGCCATAAATGTTTGACAGATGGGGTTTCTTACTGCTGGGACCTCTTTTAATCCCAAGAACGGGGGTTTAGTGTCCCATATTTGCAGAGGAGTAGCGGCTACGCATGCATGGGAGCAGATGGCCGTTTGACAGACTTTGTTGTTATGACTACAAATAACAACAAATAGTTACAGATTAGAAGTAGTATATGTTTGTTTACATCCATGTGTTTAAAATTTGTAAAGTGTATGAAGCTGAAGTTGATCAAAATGACAAAACTAGCTCAGTCTACATAACATAGACAAAATTGTGTACTATCTAAACTTAGTATATATACTATTTAAGGCTGAGTTCACATCTGCGTTGTGAATTTTGTTTTTCTGTTTCGTCACAGTAGCAGAATAGCGTAATTCAAACTTTGACAGATGCGTCACACAACGAACACCAATGCTGCCCGACAGACCCCATTGACTTATAATGGGGTCTGTTGGGTTCCGCCGTGGTGTGCAATGTTTTGAGAAGAAGAATAGTGCTGCATGCTGCACTATTCTTTTTATCAAATATGACGGAATCTGCATCGGAAGCTCCTGAAAAGCCTCCAGCGTAAATGTGAACAGAGCCTAACCAATTACTTCAAATACTTGGGCATTCCACTCAGGTCCCTGCCACATCCCCCCTCTCTCCCCCAAAAAACAGAAAAGCATACAACATAGTACTTCAACAAAGAGAAAACTTATGTAGCAATCACCCTGTGATATCCTGTGATATCCAAAGAACATAGATACATGCAACACAATGGACAGACTAGATCAGGGGTCTCAAGCAGGCGACCCCTGGGGCTGTCATCTGCGGCCCGCGGGACACAGAGACGCTAGTATAGACTCTGCTCTGGGACTCTGGAATTCCCTGACATCGCTGTCCACATATGGACAGCGATATCTGGGGCTTCCCCTGAGCCGGAGTCCCGTGCAGAGCGCTAGTATAGGCTCTGCTCCGGGTCTCTGTGGAATTCCCTGACATCGCTGTCCATATATGGACAGTGTGTCAGGATCTTCTCCAGAGCAAAGTCCCAGGCAGAGCGCTAGCATAGGCTCTGCTCCGGGACTCTGTGGAATTCCCTGACATCGCTGTACATATATGGACAGTGTGTCAGGGTCTTCCCCAGAGCAGAGTCACGGGCAGAGTGCTAGTATAGGCTCTGCTCCAGGACTCTGTGGAATTCCCTGACATTGGTGTCCATGTTTGGACACACGATGTCTGTGGCTTCGCCAGAGCTGAAGTCCCGGGCAGAGCGCTAGTATAGGCTCTGCTCCGGGACTCTGTGGAATCTTCTGACATTGCTGTCCACATATGGACAGTGTTGTCAGGGTCTTCCCCAGAGCGGAGTCCCGGGCAGAGCGCTAGTAAAGGCTCTGCTCCGGGACCCTGTGGATTCTTCTGACATCGCTGTCCACATATGGACAGCGATGTCTGGGGCTTCCCCAGAGCTGGAGTCCGGGGCAGAGCGCTAGTATATTCTCTGTTCTGGGACTCTGGGGAAGCCTCTGACATTGCTGTCCATACATTGACAGTGATGTCAGGGGCTTCCCAAGAGCAGGAGTCCCATTGATGTCAGGAGCACAGATGGAGTCCCAGGAAGAGCCTACTAGCGCTCTGCTCTGGAACTCCAGCTCTGGGCAAGCCCCTGACATCACTGTCCATATATGGACACTGAAGTTAATGGCTTCCACAGAGTTCCGGCGCAGAGCCTATACTAGTGCTCTGCTCCGGGACTCCAGCTCTGGGGTTGCCCCTGATATCACATTCCAGTCCAGGAGAATCCCCTGACGACACTGTGTATGGACAGTGACGTCAGGGGCTCCAACAGTAGAGGAATCCCCACCAAAGCGTCGGCAATGCACTGGCTGGGGATTCCACTCCTAGAGGGAGCCCCAATGGAGCTATCTACTTGGGGGTGTGGCATTATCTGCAGAGGGCACTGTGGCAGCATCTGCGGAGGGCACTGTGGCAGCATCTACGGAGGGCAATGTGGTAGCATCTACGGAGGGCAATGTGGTAGCATCTACAGAGGGCACTGTGGCAGCATCTACAGAGGGCACTGTGGCAGCATCTACAGAGGGCACTGTGGCAGTATGTACAGAGGGCACTGTGGCATTATCTAGTGATGTGTTGCATTATCTACAGAGGGCACTGTGGCATGATCTGAAGAGGACTCTGCGGCAGCATCTACAGAGGGCACTGTAGCATCATCTACAGAGGGCACTGTGGCAGCATCCACAGAGGGCACTGTGGCACTATCTAAAAAGGGGCTGCCCAATCTTGACATGTGTGTCTGCCAAACACTGCTAACTGAGCCGCCAGACTGCATTTAGCGACACTTAAACTGGAAAACTGGATTGTTGAAATAAGCACGTGGAGAAATCTCTCAAATTTTAAACCTAGCGGTATTATTATAGTAATGTATTATTATTATAGAAATATAGTGTTATAGTAGTTCAAATAACTAATTGATTAACAATAATTTTGTATTGTATCAAATTTTAAAGTAATGCGGCACGTCAACTTCACATTTTTTCTATATGTGGCCCACTTACCCGGCCGAGTTTGAGACCCCTGGACTAGATGTATATATTGCCACTTTTTTTGCTGTTAAATTCTGTGTTTCTATGGCTCAGCATACTGATTAATGAAGGGTATAATGAATGAAGGGTATAATGTAGTGTAATGATTATAACTAGAAAGACCATTTCTCAGTTACAGGTTTTCTATAATGTGATTATCCTTAGTAAAGTAATTCCCTACTGGTGGCCAATTTGTATTTCCTGCAGATTACATGGCTATCCCCTTGTTGTTTACATATGTGTGAATATGAAAAGCCCATTATGCAGATCTTCACATTGACCTTGAATATATTATTACATAACAAGAACGGTCACCTTTAAGAAATCATAGCTGGGTTTCCCCCTAGAATTAAGGCAAATTTCTTTAAAGGGAATGTGTCGCTAGAAAAATATATATATATTTTTTTAGTTAAACTGTTAGTATATAAATGATTACACATTGTTCTAATTTTTTTTCACAAGTCAGGAAATATTATAAATTAGATTCTAATTTATAACATTTCCATGTGCTGGACACTAGAGGGAGCAATTCCCAAAATTGCAGCATTGGCATGTGGTAAAGCAACCTCATTGCTTTATGCTGCAAAATTGGAGAAGACACACTCGCTCTAGTGTCCTCAAACAATCCCCCCTCCTTTATCCTTGCTTGTGCCAGTAGAAAGGAGGGGGTTGAATGTTCAAACCTCCTACACTGTGTGCCGCCATTTTTTGAGCGAATGCACAGTGTAGGAGGATTAGATACAGTGGTAATCACACAGTATAACACGAACATACACACACACAAACATAACTTACCTGCCGCCGCCGCTGCCTCCGCTCCTAGTCCTTGCTTCTGAACATATGGACGGAAGCCGCGACCGGAAGTAGTCATCTTACTGTCCAGCCGAGGCTTCCGGTCCACATGAAAATGGCGCCGGATGTCGCTCTGCCGAAGACCTTCCTTTTGGACTGTGTGGGAGCGGCGCATGCGCCGTTCCCACACACACGCCGTACGCTATAGTGAATGGAACGGCTCCCGTTCGCATTCTCTATGGGAATGTATGTGCCGTATTCCATTTCTGTATGTGTTGTTGATCGACACATACAGAGATGAAAAAAAAAATGGCAGCCCCCATAGAGAAGTAAAAGAAAGAAAAAAGTACAACACAAAAACACAAATAAAATTAATTTTAATGACATACTAACAGCAATAACATATAAAAAAAAAAATTTTCGTGACACCTTCCCTTTAATGTATCCAAGTTCTACTATTCCCTTTTAATACAAAAAAAATAAATGTAAGGCTACCAAATGTAATTGTTTTTTTACATTTTGTAACTTATACACCGTGTTCCAAATTATTATGCACATTGGATTTAAGTGTCATAAACATTTAATTATTAGTTTTTCAATTAAACTCATGGATGGTATTGTGTCTTAGGGCTCTTTGGATCATTGTAATCAATCTCAGACACCTGTGATAATTAGTTTGCCAGGTGTGCCCAATCAAAGGAAAACTACTTAAGAAGGATGTTCCACATTATTAAGCAGGCCACAGGTTTCAAGTAATATGGGAAAGAAAAAGGATCTCTCTGCTGCCGAAAAGCGTGAAATAGTGCAATACATTGGACAAGGTATGAAAACATTGGATATTTCAAGAAAACTTAGGAGTGATCATCGTACTGTGAAAAGATTTGTGGCTGATTCAGAGCACAGACAGGTTCGTTCAGATAAAGGCATAATGAGGAAGGTTTCTGCCAGACAAATTAATAGGATTAGGAGAGCAGCTGCTAAAATGCCATTGCAAAGCAGCAAACAGGTATTTGAAGCCGCTGGTGCCTCTGGAGTCCCAGGAACCTCAAGGTGTAGGATCCTCCAGAGGTTTGCAAGTGTGCATAAAGCTATTATTCGGCCACCCCTAAACAATGCTCACAAGCAGAAACGGTTGCAGTGGGCTCAGAAATACATGAAGACTAATTTTCAAACCGTGTTGTTTTAGCCGATGGTCCAGATGGATGGAGTAGTGGATGGTTGGTGAATGGCCACCATGTCCCAACAAGGCTGCGACGTCGGCATGGAGGTGGCGGAGTCATGTTTTGGGCTGGAATCATGGGGAAAGAGCTGGTAGGCACCTTTAGGGTCCCTGACGGTGTGAAAATGACCTCTGCAAAGTACGTAGAGTTTATGACTGACCACTTTCTTCCGTGGTACAAAAAGAAGAACCGTGCCTTCCGTGGCAAAATTATCTTCATGCGTGACAATACACCATCTCATGCTGCAAAGAATACCTCTGTGTCATTGGCTGCTATGGGCATAAAAGAAGAGAAACTCATGGTGTGGGCCCCATGTTCCCCTGACCCCAACCATATTGAGAACCTTTGGAGCATCCTCAAGCAAAATATCTATGAGGGTGGGAGGCAGTTCACATCAAAACAGAAGCTCTGGGACGCTATTCCGACATTCTGCAAAGATATTCAAGCAGAAACTGTCCAAATACTCACAAATTCAATGGATGCAAGAATTGTGAAGGTGATATCAAAGAAGGGGTCCTATGTTAACATGTAACTTGGCTTAAGTTTTTTTTTATTGAAATAGCTTTTGATTTCTGTAAATATGACCTCCTGATGCTGCAAATTCAACAAATTACCATTTTAGTTCTCTTTACAACCTTTAAAATGTTTTGATCTCTGTTGTGCATAATAATTTGAAACCGTGCATTTTGAGTTTTTTACTTCTAAAAAAAAATCTGTTATCATTAGGAGATTTGTTCAATACAATTTGCATTATACTCCAACGGTTGATGGCTTGAAGATTATACTGACTGTCATTTGCATCGACTATTTGGGAATATCAGCGAAAAATAGCTGGCGGGCAATAGACATTCGAAAAAGGACAACTGTGCAGGAGCACACAAAATACCCAGCTTTCCCAGCTATCAAATAAATGTGTGGAAATAAACTAAGATATAACTTTTATTTAATCTGGCTAAAAGGATTAATCCTTTTAGCACTGTCTACAAGGGGGAGGTGGGGGACTGTATGGCACTGTCTACAAGGGGGAGGTGGGGGGCTGTATGGCACGATCTACATAAAGTAGGTGGGGGATTATGGCACTGTCTACAGGGAGGCTATATGGCAAAATCTACAGGGGGGCACTATACTGTGTTGGGGCCATTAAACAGACATTATACTGTGTAGGGGTACAGATGGCATAATACTGTGGGCACAATTAGAGGACAAAATACTGTGTCCTTGAAGGGGTTGTAATATATTATTAAATATTATTATACTGTATGGGGGGCACTAAAGGGGCATTATAATTTTTTATGGGGCATTTTTTTTTTTATGATGGGGTGGGGCGCCGAAAGATCATTTCGCACAGAACGCCATCTATCCTAGGGCTGGCCCTGCCTTTAGATAGTGTCCCACATATAGTCCCCCTGTATATGGTGTCCCACATATAGCCCCCCATGTAGATAGTGACCCACATATAGCCTCCCTTATAGAATGTGCCCCACATTAAGCTCCCCCTGTATATAGTGCCCCACATATAGCCTCCACCTTAGTGCCCCACATATAGCCTCCCCTGTAGACTGTGCCCCACATATAGCCACCCCTGTAGATAGTGTCCCCACATATAGTCTCCCCTGTAGATAAGGCAACACATAAAGCCTCCCCTGTAGGTTGTGCCCCAAATATAGCTCCCCTTGTATATAGTGCCTCATATATAGCCCCCCTTGGTGTTCCACATTTAGCCTCCCTGTAGACTCTGCCCCACACATAGCATCCCCTGTAGATAGTGTCCCACAAATAGCTCCCCCCTGTAGATAATGCCACTCACACTTTTAAGTGGGAAAAAAAACCTTACATACTCACCGTGATCCCATTCCCACACCGTCCTATGTCAATGCAGGCCTGCTCTCTTCTGAGCAGGTCTGCTGCGGCTGAACGATGGCACTGATTGGCAGGGCAGAATGACTTGCCCCATCAATCAGCACCTTTCAACAATGGATACGGCGCGATGACGTCATCGCGCCACTAGCATCATTGAAAGGCGCTGATTGGCGGAGCAAGTCATTCTGCCCTGCCAATCAGCGTCCAAGTAAGGCAGGTACAATAAGTGCAAGAGGGGGTGGCGGCGGCTGGTTTCAGTGGCACCGCCGCCCCCTCAGAGAGGCAGCAGTCTGCCTTCACTAATTGTTTGGGCGGCCAGCAGGCGGCCCACTGTTCACCTGTCCATCTGGTATTTGCCAGAACTGCCAGATGGCCAGTCCGGCCCTGCTTAGAATACTTATGTATTCCATTGCATTAGTGTCTGTGCATATAAGGACCATTTCTGTCCCTTAAAACCAGCAATCCCTATTGCTGGGGCTGATGATCAGGTACCTCTGGAAGACCTCTATTCCTTGTGATTCCACATACACAGTATCACAAGGGTTAAACTGCCATGATTAAAGTTTTTTCTTATTCCAGTCATTGCTGCAACATGGAAAATGTCAATCACAGCCATTATTTGACCACAGTTGTGGGAGAAATGTTTGCTGAAAACTAAAGACAAAATTGTACCAGAAGAAACTGATGCCAACTTTAAGGCATAGTTATGGAAATTTAGAAACTGATGCCAACTGTAAGGCATAATTATGGAAATGTTATGGTTTGGGGCTTCTGTATCAGGGCCTTACCTGCCCACCATCTTAGAATCCACTATGTTGATGAGCTGCTAAACCACTCAAATATTGCACCGTTAAAAACATTCTCCATGGAGGAATAGGAAAACAATTCTACCAGTCTATGTCAGAGACAACTGCCAAAGAGGGCAATACCAGGTAATATCAGTAAAAGAGAAGGAAATTGCATATCTGAGATTTTTTCTTTAATACATTTTTGCCATCAATTTGGAAGTGTTTATTTTTTTCAATTACGTCTTTACTTTTTCGCATGACTGAACATGGGTACCTAAACATTGCTCCATACTCTACAGCCGTGTTGTTTTGACATAATTTAGTTGTACATGTGTTATTCTACATATCATCTTTTTATTTGCCTTACTTTCCAGACCACTTACAAAGGTAATAAAACGGCGAGGTGCAAATCTGTTGTGTGCACTGCAAAAGCAAACAAACACAAAGAGGGAGCAGCACTCCGCAGGTGTTAAAATATATGCAAACATTGAATATTTGAATAATTTTAAATTACATAACTGCGATATTTACTATATTTTAAGGCTGGGGCTACATGGCAACCTTTTGTAGTCTAATTTTAACTTTCAAGCTAGAGCTGCAGTCCTGAGGAATACTCCCCTCTACCCTTTATAAGTAAACGCATATTGAACATACAGAATGCAACCCTCACAGTGCTCAAACAAATCACAGAAAAAAACTATATTTATTTAAAATCAGGCCATACTTACTCATAACAGGGCAGGTTATACACTAGTTCCCAGCAGGATGCAGACAAACCACAATGCTTCATAGAGGGAGATTGCTCAGGTGCAAAATACTGATAAACAACCACTCTCACACCTACTATTAATGATGGGGGTGGCTGCTTAGTATTATCATTGCAGACTGATATGGCTCCTATATTGGGGTTGTGAGCTTGCGTATTTTGGCCAAAATATCAACTAATACCTCATGTTTATCATGGATATTCATCATTTCACATGAATATTTTTTCAGGATGCAGCCAGGCCTTGTAATGTTGGGGGAGAATAGTGTGTCAGTGCTTGGTGTGGTGCACTTAGAGGGTGCTGGGCAGACCGCCTGATCTAATAGTATGGACGTAACTAAAAGGCTGTATTCCAGATGGCGCACTACACGTAACCATGTGACTGGCACACTTATTGAAGCCATATCTATGTTCAATGATATTACTAAGCAGCCACCCACCTCATGAATAGTAGGTGTGAGAGTGGTTGTTCATTAGTATTTTGCACGTGTGTTATCTCCCTCTATGTACATTGTGGTTTGTCTGCATCCTGCTGGGAACCTGTATGAGTAAGTATGGCCCTTTTTCAGTGATTTTAACTTCACAGTGCTCAGTAACAGACACTCAAAATGATCTTAAATTTATTATATTTTTTTTATTTCAATGGACACTAACTTTTGAAACTTATGCTAATCTAATCGTATACCTCGTATAGATCAAATTTGTAATTTGCAACTGTTAAAATTGAGCAGTTTTATCCATGCAAATTATGTGTGAAATTACTGCCACTAGGTGTTTCCCTTTGTAATATGCTGTAACATCCTGTCTTCCACCTGTTGTCAAGCAAAATCCGTCTCTAGTTACAGAGCAGATGAGACAGACTGCAGGAAGCCTGCCCATAGAAGTCCATGAAGAGGGGAGCAGGGAGCTGAAGCTGAGACACACAGACATTGCAGCCCATAGACGTAAATGGAGAGGGGAGGGGGAAGCAGGAGGAGGGAGCGGGAAGAGAGACACAGGCTACTGGTAAGAGTTATATGTCAACCCAGATATGGATTCCCTGCTACACTGCTCATTACTACTTTGTAATGTTCTCCATGTTGCTGCAGCTTCTATATATTTGATAGACAGGAATAGGAGAGCAAAATTATTTTCTGCTCTGTGTGCTGTATGGGAGATATGATAGCAGTTATGATCTCCCCACTAACTTAGAGAAAACTGAGAATTAGAGAGAGAGCCTGCAGATGGGAAAACTTCAAAAAAAATGCATGATACTAGTCATATAATGGTAAGAAATAGTGTTATTCCCCATGTAAACACATATAAATGCTTATTCTGAAAAGTTAATTATGCTTTCAGCTATAATCCATGATGTCATTTCAGATGTAACTCTGTCATGTTTGTTCAGGGATACATTGGCCTGTTTTCTTATTTTCTATTTACTGCCCTTTCCTAAATCCCAAACCAGTCTACAGGTCATTTTATCCAAATGTTTGATCCTTTTCCAAGGGGTACAGGAATCCTGTCATGACGCTCAGACTGGAGGGACAGTAAAATACTATTCCTTGTTTATGAAAATAAAACACATTAAGGCCCTGTGCACACCGAGTTTTTTTGACGAGTTTTTTGACGCGGAAACCACGCCGCAAAACTCCTCGAAAACCGCCGAAAATGCCTCCCATTGATTTCAATGGGAGTTGGACGAATTTTTTTACCGCGAGTAAAAAAACCGCGTCGCGGTAAAAAGAAGCGTCATGACTCATGAGCCATCTTGAGGCGGTTTCCGCCTCCAAAACCCCATTTCAATCAGTCAGAAAGAGGAAAAAAACGCCTCGACGAGTGTTTTGACGAGTTTTTGTCAAACCACTGTGCAAAAACCGTCTAGAGCAGTTTTTGCAGGAGGAATTTTCCTCCTGCAAAAAACTCTGTGTGAACACAGCCTTATAATTTGTGCGGCAGACTCGTGTCCTTTTTTTTCCTTGCATTTTGTTTAATGACACTTTCTTGTACTTCACTCCCCTCTAGTGAAACATATATGTGACAGAAATGTATTCATGCAGGCAAACAAACCCCTTTTCCCAACTACCCAAAAATATGAACAATATTTTATTGTGCTACGTATAGCAGAACAAGACAGACCACATATATGATTATTAAAATTGTCACTGCCAAGAGCCGAACATGAAAGTAATCAGCTGATACAAATGCAGCGCTGTGTCAACAGACATGAGAGCCGTCATCGGTAGCAATTCTAAGTTAGATTGTTTAAGTAATGTGGCAGTGATTACTGCTAGAGGCAGGAATTAAAACAAAGAAAGCCCCCCCCCCCCCCGACATGTTTCTCTAACAAGTAGTGTCCTCAGGGGTACACGGGGCTAATAGCGGCGCGGCGAGAAAACTAGTCCTCTTAGAGGTGTGTCTGATGACGTATGTACAGGGGGTGTGTTGGAGAAGTCGACCAATAAGATGGACGAAGAGTGTACAGCCGTGTGAAAACCCAGCTTGGCCAATCGCGATTAGCGTGGCATGAACCAATGTCAGATAGGGGACCGCGCATGCGTACTGGTGTCCATTACGAAGATAGTCTAAATGGTAGATATTAGATCGGCGCAGGTGCGCTAGACCCGAGTCTACTTAGAGGACCAGTGAATACACGCGCATGCGCAAAGAAGGAACGGGAAAACTTAGATCAATTCTGCTATATAGCAGGGACAAAGGACTCGGCGCAGGCGCAGTTTGCATAATTGCAGACTTAGTACAAAACCAAACCCCCACTATGGACACCAATGGTAAGTATGTAAGAATGATTTATATCAGAGAACCGACACAACAACCCCCATAGAGGAGAGGTATATAATTCAAGTGGAATGAAATAAGACAAACACCTTATAGAAAAAAGAGGATATAAAAATGAGCATAGAAAGCAGCCATAATAATAATAATATGGTCAAGTCATGGATGTAAGTTAAAGATATATACATCTTGTGTGGTATGGTGAAAGACAACCCGTCTATTATGAGAGGTAATGATATACAAGGTATTTAATGCAGGTAAATTGACGAGACAGAAATACACGGAGATCAACAGATTCCCGAGCTAAATTTAGAAATCCATATATACAGCGATAAAGGGATGATAAATAGGATCATAGGAAAGCACTGAAGGTAAATCCTTCATTAAGCCCAAGGGGGGTCATGGTGTTCAAACGGTGGATCCACCGTGCCTCCTCCTATCAATCTAAAATGCCAGCCCTAGGACCTAGCTTAATCTGGGCGATACCCCAAAATTGAAGTAGTCTCGGATTGCCCCCATGGAACCTATGTGTGTGTCTTGAGAGAGTGGCGTCTTCGTTATGATTAATGGTACTAAGGTGTTTAGACACTCTCCTGCTCAGTACCTGCAAAGTCTTACCGACATATAGCTTAGGGCAGGGGCATCTGACTACATATATGACCCCACTACTTTGACAGTTTGACAAATATTATCACCAAATAAAGGGCACAGCCATTCGCACTATATGTGCACCTACTTACACTAATCTTTTTTTGGGGTGGTGGGAAGACACTATTGTTTTTTCTGATGATTTACTTTTTTTCACATCACATATTTCTTTCTGGGGTAGATCTATTGATGACATTCTCATCCTTTGGGATGGGGATGTCAATACATTCACTGACTTCATGTCTATGCTCAATGACAACTCCATTGGTATGAAGTTCACCCATGAGATACATGATCAGGTGATTAACTTCCTTGACCTTAAGATCTCTTTGGACCCTGGTGGCAGTGTCCAAACTGATATTTTCGGAAGGCTACCGCCACCAATATTTTTCTACACTGGGACAGTCATCACCCTCCAGCTTTCTGGCAGTGCACAGACACACAGCGTGTTCTCGAGAGATCACGCTGTGACATCACTTCCTGCCCCAGGTCCTGCATCGTGTCGGACGAGCGAGGACACATCGGCACCAGGCGACAGAGGCTACAGTTGATTCTGCAGCAGCATCGGCGTTTGCAGGTAAGCCGATGTAGCCTCTTTCGCCTGGTGCCGATGTGTCCTCGCTCGTCCGACACGATGCAGGACCTGGGGCAGGAAGTGACGTCACAGCGTGATCTCTCGAGAACACGCTGTGTGTCTGTGCACTGCCAGAAGCTGGGTGTTAACGAAGAGAAGTGGATGATGCTAATTCGTCAGCATCATACACTTCCATTCACAACGCCCAGCTAGTAAAACAAGTAAAAACGCCCAGATGTACACACACAATACACGCCCACTTGTACTTAACTTTAAACACGCCCAGTTGTACTTAAGAAAGGCTCATTTGCATAAATATAAAAATGCTCATAACTTGGCCAAAAATGCTCGTTTTTGAAAAAAAACAAAAAACGTTACTGTAATCTACATTGCAGCACCGATCTGCTGCAATACGAGATAGGGGTTTGAAAATCTGGTGACAGAGCCTCTTTAAGGCTCAGAGCCCATTTTTCAAATCTGACATATTTCACTTTATTTGGTAATAACGTCGGAATGCTTAAATCTACCCAAGCGATTCTGAGATAGTTTTCTTGTGACACATTGGGCTTCATGTTCGTGGTAAAATTTGGTCGATATATTCAGTGTTTATTGGTGAAAAATTGCAAAATCTAGAGAAAATTTTGAAAAACTAGCATTTTTCAGAATTGAAATGCATCTTCTTGTAAAACAGACGGTTATACCACCCAAAATAGTTACTAGTTCACATTTCCCATATGTCTACTTTAGATTGGCATCATTTTTTGAACATTCTTTTATTTTTCTTGGACGTTACAAGGCTTAAAGCATAAACAGCAATTTTTTAAGAAAATGTCAAAAGCCTTTTTTTTAAGGTACCTCTTGAGTTCTGAAGTGGCTTTGAGGGGCCTATGTATTAGAAACCCTGATAAAACACCCCATTTTAAAAACTAGACCCCTCAAAGTATTCAAAACAGCATTTAGAAAGTTTTTTAACCCTTCAGGCATTTCACAGGAATTAAAGCAAAGTGGAGGTGAAATTTGCAAATTTCATTTTTCTTGCTGAATTTCAATATTATTAAAAAATTTTTCTGTAACACAGAAGGTTTTACCAGAGAAACACTACTAAATATCTATTGTCCAGATTCTGGAGTTTTTAGAAATGTCCCACATGTGGCTCTACTGCGCTCATGGAATAAAACACAAGCCCTAAAAGCAAAGAAGCACCTAGTGCATTTTGAGTCCTCTTTTTTTATTAGAATATAATTTAGGCAGCATGCCAGGTTTGAAGAGGTGTTGAGGTGCCAAAACAGTAGGAATCCCCCAATAGTGACCCCATTTTGGAAACTACACCCCTCAAGGAATTCATTTATGGTTGTTGTTACCATTTTGACCGCACAGTTTTTTCACAGCACGTATTTGAATTGGGCTGTGAAATGAAAAAAAATGTCATTTTTTTCCAATAAGATGTCATTTTTTATCAAAATTTCTTATTTTCACAAGAAATAAAATACTCCATTTTGTTGCCCAATTTGTCCTGAGTGCGGCAATACTCCATTTGTGGTGATAAACTGCCGTTTGGGCCCATGGGAGGGCTCAGAAGGAAAGGAGCGCTATTTGTTCTTTGGAGTCCAGATTTTGCTGGATTGGTTTTCGGGTGCCATGTCGCATTTGCAGAGCCCCAGAGGTATCAAAGCAATAGAAACCAACCACAAATGACCCCATTTTGGAAACTACACCCCTCAAGGAATTCATTTATGGGTGTTGTTACCATTTTGACCCCATAGTTTTTTCACAGAACTTATTTGAATTGGGCTGGGAATTAAAACAAAATTTTTTTTTTCAAATAATATGTAGTTTTGGCTGAAAATTTCTTATTTCCACAAGAAACAAAATACCCCATTCTGTTGCGCAATTTGTTCTGAGTGCCGCAATACCCCATTTGTGGTGAAAAACTGCTGTTTGGGCCCATGGGAGGGCTCAGAAGGAAAGGACCACCATTTGGCCTACTGGGGATTTTCTAGTGCAAAGTCATGTATGCAGAAGCCCCTGAGGTACCAGTACAGTTGAAACCCGCAAGAAGTGACACGGTTTTAAAAACTACACCCTTAAGGCATTCATCTAGAGGTGTAGTGAGCATTTTGACCGGAGACCTACACCCCATAAACTGTAATGTGGGTTCTCCCGGGTATGGCAATACCCTACATGTGGCTGTTATCAGCTGCCTGGGCACACAGCAGGGCCCAGAGGGGAAAGACGAGGGGGGATAAGCTGTGCGGAGTGCATCAGGGTAAGTAAAATTGGGGTAAATTATAAACCAAGGGATGTATGATACATTTTAAAACACTCTTTCATACAGAGCTCTGGTTATTCGGGACACGTGTCACATTGATATATTGTGTCATCCCTTATCGCCCTCTTATAGCAGACTTTGCACCTCTTTTGACTTTTTCCCTTCTTGCTAGTTTGGGGAACTTCTCCTGGAAAGTGTTGCCCTGGTACGATGCGTGTGGCCCAGCTTCCAGAAGTACTGGGTGCTCCCCCTTCTTGGTTCCTAAAGATTAGGTTCTTGATAATCACCTCTTGAAATTCCAGGAAAGTTCCCTCTGGCCTTCACATCGATGTAGCACGTACGCATTGTACAATGCCATCTGTATGATGTGCACGGCCAGCTTCTTATACCTCACAGCATGGCGCTGTAGGGCTTCAGGATTTGATCTGACAAGTCCATCCCTCCCATGTACCTATTGTAGTCCAGGATGCAGTCTGGTTTGGGGGTGGCCTTTCCTTCATATATCCTAAATCTGTAGGTATACCCTGATGCACTCTCGCACAGCTTATACATCTTCACGCCATACCTTGCCCTCTTACCCGGCAGGTACTCGCGGAATTGAACCCTCCCTTTAAAATGTACCAGGGACTCATCAATAGAAATACACTTCTCGGGGGTGTATGCTTGGGAAAACCGGGCACTGAAACGGTCTAATAGGGGTCTCCGTTTATACAAACGGTCAAAACTGGGGACATCTCGGGGTGGGCACGGCTCATCAGTATAATGTAAGAAGCGAAGTATTGCCTCATTTATTTATTTTTTTAGGTTACAGTTCAGTTCTGAAGTTGCTTTGAGGGGCCCATATATTAGAAACCCCTATCAAACACCCGAATTTTAGAAACTAGACCCCTCAAAGTATTCACAACAGCATTTAGAAAGTTTATGAACCCTTTAGGTGTTTCACAGAAATTTAGAGCAAAGTAGAGGTGAAATGTACATTTTTTTTTTGTCAGAAAATCCTCTTTATACCATTTTTTTTATAACACAAAAGGATTTATCAGAGAAACGCAACTTAATACTTATTGCCCAGATTCTGCAGTTTTGAGAAATATCCCACATGTGGCCCTAGTGCTGTAATGGACTGAAACACCGGCCTCAGAACCAAAGGAGCACCTAGTGGATTTTGAGGCATCTTTTTTATTAGGCACCATGTCCGGTTTGAAGAGGTCTTGTGGTGCCAAAACATTGGAAACCCCCCAAAAGTGACCCCAATTTGGAAACTAGACCCCTTGAGGAATCCATTGTAGTTTTCTTGGGGAGCATGCAGCTTTTTGATCAGTTTTTATTCTATTTTTAGGTGGCGTGGTGACTAAAAAACAGCAATTCTACTATTGTTTTTTTATTCTATTTTTTTTACAGCGTTCACCGTGCGCTATAAATGACATATTCACTTTATTCTGCGGGGCGATACGATTACGGCGATACCCTATGTTTATAGGTTTTTTTTATGTCTTATGGCGTTTGCACAATAAAATAAGTTTTGTAAAAAATCATTCACTTTTTGTGTTACCTTGTTCTAAGCGCCAGAACTTTTTTATTTTTCCATCAATAAAGCTGTGCGAGGACTTATTTTTTGCGTAACGAACTGTAGTTTCGATCAGTACCATTTTTCGGTACATGCGACTTTTTGATCTCTTTTTATTCAATTTTTTGGGAGGTGAAGTGACCAAACAATTGTGATTGTGGTACGGTTTATTATTATTTTCTTTTACGGCGTTCACCGTGCGGGATAAATAACAAAATAATTTTGTAGTTCAGGCCGTTACTTTTTTTAAACTTTATTACTTTGTCCCGCTAGGGGACTTGAGGGCAGGAGGCCCTGATCGCTAATCTAATACACTGCACTACATGTGTAGTGCAGTGTATTAGAACTGTCAGCTACTCACTGACAGCAAGCATAGTGGGTCCTGACGTTGTCAGGACCCACTAGGCTTCCGTCTATGGCATAGCTGGGCGCCATTGTTTGGTGTCCGGTTGCCATAGTCACCATCGCCGGCCGCTATCGTGTAGCAGGCCAGCGATGGCAGCTTAACCCCTAAAAAGCCGCGATCGGTCCCCGCTGTAGGTGCTGTGACAGCTGCTGTACGAGACAGTAGCTGTCACAGCTCCTGTATGTGTCGGGAGGACGGCCGAAACGTCCGTTACTCCCGAGACGTACTATTAGGTCATGGAGCGCGAACGATACAGCTGCCATGACCTAATAGTACGTCCAGGAGCGGGAAGGGGTTAAGAGAGGAATACCAATAGCCCAGTATCTGAGGGCCAAGCGTAATTGTTCTAACGAACTATCTTTTCAAATTGAATGTGATGGACTCTATCAAAATTTTTTAGCACGTGGGTAACCCAAAATGTGGCTACATAGGGCCTATGCCAGGGCTAGGGAGTCTCAAAGACATGACTTACTTTCGGATAGAGGTACCAAATCTGCCGCATCAGTATCATCCAGTGCCATTCGGTGTATAGGCACTTTTGATATATGCTCTCCCCAGGTTATCAATATTTTGAAAAAACATTGGTCTATTCTTACTGCTGATCCTGATTTAAAAGACGCTATTTCCGTCAACCCAACCATTACCTAACGCAGGGGCAGGAATCTGCGTGATCTCCTAGTACACAGCCACTATTCATCAACATCATCTAATATTCCATCCACCTGTAAAATGATTTCCCCCTTGCGGCAAATGTTCCTTTTGCCCCTTGATGCCAACGGTTAAGAGTTTTACTAATCCAACTGACAGTAAATCATACGATATTAAACAGTTCCTTAACTGTCAAAGTAGTGGGGTCATATATGTAGTCAGATGCCCCTGCCCTAAGCTATATGTTGGTAAGACTTTGCAGGAACTGAGGAGAAGAGTGTCTAAACACCTTAGTACCATTAATCATAATGAAGACACCACTCTCTCAAGACACACACGTAGGTTCCATTGGGGCAATCCGAGACTACTTCAATTTTGGGGTATCGCCCAGATTAAGCTAGGTCCTAGGGCTGGCAATTTAGATCGCAGACTCCTGCAGGAGGAGGCACGGTGGATCCACCGTTTGAACACCATGACCCCCCTTGGGCTTAACGAAGGATTTACCTTCAGTGCTTTCCTATGATCCTATTTATCATCCCTTTATCGCTGTATATATGGATTTCTAAATATAGCTCGGGGACTGTTGATCTCCGTGTATTTCTGTCTCGTCAATTTACCTACATTACATACCTTGTATATCATTACCTCTCATAATAGAGGGGTTGCCTTTCACCATACCACACAAGATGTATATATCTTTAACTTACATCCATGACTTGACCATATTATTATTATTATGGCGGCTTTCTAGTCTCATTTTTATATCCTCTTTTTTCTATAAGGTGTTTGTCTTAATTCATTCCACTTGAATCATATACCTCTCCTCTATGGGGGTTGTTGTGTCGGTTCTCTGATATAAATCATTCTTACAAACTTACCATTGGTGTCCATAGTGGGGGTTTGGTTTTGTACTAAGTCTGCAATTATGCAAACTGCGCCTGCGCCGAGTCCTTTGTCCCTGCTATATAGCAGAATTGATCGAAATGTTCCCGTTCCTTCTTTCCGCATGCGCGTGTATTCACTGGTCCTCTAAGTAGACTCGGGTCTAGCGCACCTGCGCCGATCTAATATCTACCATTTAGACTATCTTCGTAATGGACACCAGTGCGCATGCACGGTCCCCTATCATTGGTTCATGCCACGCTAATCGCGATTGGCCAAGCCGGGTTTTCACATGGCTGTACACTCTTCGTCCATCTTATTGGTCGACTTATCCGACACACCCCCTGTACATACGTCATCAGACACACCTTTAAGAGGACTAGTTTTCTCGCCACGCCGCCATTAGCCCCGTGCCCCTGAGGACGCTACTTGTTAGCGAAACATGTCGGGGGGGGCTTTCTTTGTTTTAATTCCTGCCTCTAGCCGTAATCACTGCCACATTACTTAAACAATCTAACTTAGAATTGCTACCGATGACGGCTCTCATGTCTGTTGACACAGCGCTGCATTTGTATCAGCTGATTACTTTCATGTCCGGCTCTTGGCAGTGACAATTTTAATAATCATATATGTGGTCTGTCTTGTTCTGCTATACGTAGCACAATAAAATATTGTTCATATTTTTGGGTAGTTGGGAAAAGGGGTTTGTTTGCCTGCAGGCATTCTTTTTGTTTATTGTGTATTATACCTGCCAACTACCCAGGGTCTCTATTTAGTTTTTGTCTTAAGAAATTTATTCATAACGCTGCTAGTCTAGTATTCCTGCACTATTCATAACCACTGCGCTTGACGTGTATTTCTTATTTTAAAAATATTTTCTGTTCTAAATGCAAAGTTAAGCAACTGAACAAATATTTTGTTTTACTGTTTCTGTACTTAGTTTATTTAATATTGTTTCCGCCATTCATATGCATAGCCTCTTTTACAATTCTGCTCGTTGCCCTTGGAAACAGACAGTGGTTTAGCTTGACTTCACTATCAAACCTGTGACCTAACTACTTAACTAATATTGTGTAACTGTTATCTGAGCTCCCACAATGCACCCCTGGCATTGGTAATTGATCCGAAGCAGAAGTTTAGATTTCGCTTTAGTCATAAATGGAGGTGAAAGCACAATGTAATTCCAATTTCATCAAAAATTTATCTACACTTTATTAGTTTGTATTCAGAATTAATAATATTATTTCATTAAATTTACTGAACGCTACCTTCATTTATTTGACTGTAGTGCTTTAGTTTAAGTTACTTATTAACTTTTACATACTACAAGAAAAAACTGACAATACGTATCATATGGTCCCAAGACATTAGTTTTAACCTGCAACAGTATCTAAAGTACTTTCTAGCTGTGGTTTCATGTCAAGTATTATATGACTTTCCTTTCCATAACACAGTCTCTTAAAGAAACCTTGATCGGGGCTCACCACTGGTTCAGATACTGAATTTGATCAGGGCTATTTGAATGTTTATCTAAGGTTACCATAAATGAATAACGTGCAAATTATGTTTTATGTGTAGAAGAGTCTTGACTAAAGTTGTATTTAGTTGCAGTGCCAAGTTCAAGCCCCAATCCTCAGAAGAAGACGTGGATGACAGCCTGGGCATCCTTCCAATCTATACAACTGCCATAGTTTTGTCTTATTCGACAAGACATGGATAGTATCAAGACCAAATAACAAAGTGACGGAGAGTTACAGCTAATGAGTTGATGGTACTGGTACAAAAAGTTTTTTTTTCCCTCATTAACAACATTTATCACCTATCCCAGAATTCTTGATAGATGTTAGATCACTGGGCACCTCACCTTTGGGACTCCAACCGATCACCACTATAGAGGGACCTCGCACTTCCACGGTGAGGTGTAGTTGAGTGGAGCAGTCTTACGAGCAGTAGTTCTGTTCCTCCACGCTCGTTATCTAGCTATTAATCAGCAGCTGGGACTGATTCATCAGTACAGGTCAGATGACCACACTGAGGTGAGCCACTGAGGCTAGTCTGCAGAGAGCAACCTGATTGGTCTGCCTCTCCTTAAGAATCTGTTGATTCTCCTGAGGTGGAGCTACCTCACAGCCTCTGATGCTGTCCTATCAGCATGAAGCTGCCTCACACAGTGTGAGAGAATGAGGCTGGAGAGAAGGGGGATCTCTTCAAACAGCCACATCCCGGCTGTGGACCACCTAGAATAGCGGTTCACATGAAGGATGTTATTCTAATCTTCCATAAGACACCAGGATCGCAGGATCTAGCCGGAGATATCGCCAGTTGATGTAATGGCAGGAAGGAGGTGAAGGGAAAGTGAGCCCTAATCTACCCACCGCCCTGTCCCTGCCTACTTGCAACGACCCGCCCTAGGCGACGGGGTACAACTGGGTGGCGGTCCCTACGCTGTCTAAGTGCATGGGAGAACAAACAGGGAACACGCAAGGGAAGGGGCAGTAGCCCACGGAACGCCGCGAGGAAACAGAGCGGTGAATGAGTAGTCAGGACCAGGATGAAGTGGAGTATACCAACGTGAGCACGGAGAAGGAAGCAAGCCAGGGGCAAAGCGAAGCAGGTTAAGCGGAACTGCAGCAAGGCAGAAGCACGGCAGAAGCAGGCTGGAGCAAGCAGCAGCGGGGCCAGGAATCCAGAAGAATTACAAGCACTGAGGAAGAGAACACGGCAGGTAATAATGGACAGGGGGCGGAGCTAACTCCGACTGACCAGGCCGCGATAGGCTCTCCCACTCCTGAGCCTGCCACCCTGGTTGGTGGGAGCCGGTGTCAGTCTAAGAGGTCTGGCCTCAGGTGTGGATTGATTAATCCCAGGAGTATACCTAGACGTAGTACCTGCAGATCCCTAACAGTACTCCCCCTTTTATGAGGGGCCACCGGACCCTTACTAAGAGGACCCGGTTTAGTAGGGAAGAGAAGGTGGAACCTCCTGATCAATACCCCAGCGTACCCAAGTCCTCTCCTCCGGCCCGTAATCTCTCCAATGGACCAGGTACTGGAGGGAGCCCTGGACCATCCTACTGTCCATAATCTTGGCCACCTCGAATTCCACCCCCTCAGGGGTGAGAACGGGAACAGGAGGTTTCCTCGAGGGGGACCAGGACGGGGAGCAGCGTTTAAGGAGGGAGGCATGGAAGACGTCATGTATGCGAAAGGATGGGGGCAGCTCCAGACGGAAGGATACAGGGTTGAGGACTTCAATGATCTTATAAGGTCCAATAAATCGGGGAGCAAACTTCCTGGACGGGACCTTAAGGCGCAAGTTCCTGGACGACAACCAGACCAAATCCCCGACGACAAACCGGGGGTTAGCAGAACGTCTACTATCAGCCTGAATCTTTTGTGCGCTCTGGGATGCCTCTAGGTTCTTCTGAACCTGGGCCCAGACTGTGCACAGTTCCCGATGAACATCCTCTACCTCAGGATTATTGGAACAACCAGGGGAAACGGAGGAGAACCTTGGGTTAAACCCGAAATTACAGAAAAACGGGGAGACCCCTGACGAGTTACTGACCCGGTTATTCAGGGAAAATTCAGCAAGGGGAAGGAATGAGACCCAATCGAATTGACAGTCAGAGATGAAACACCTTAAATATTGTTCCAGGGATTGGTTAGTCCTTTCCGTTTGGCCATTAGTTTCGGGATGGAAGGCGGAGGAGAAGGACAGATCAATCTCCAACTTTTTACAAAAAGCTCTCCAAAATAAGGAAACAAATTGTACCCCTCTGTCAGAAACGATATTGACTGGGGCCCCATGGAGACGCAGGATGTGTTTCACAAACAAAGAAGCTAACGTCTTGGCGTTAGGTAGCTTCTTAAGGGGCACAAAGTGGCACATCTTGCTGAAGCGGTCTACTACCACCCACACCACCGACTTGCCCTGAGATGGGGGCAAATCGGTGATAAAATCCATGGAGATATGGGTCCAAGGTCTCTGGGGAATGGGCAAGGAACGTAGTAGGCCCGCAGGTCGGGACCTAGGGGTTTTGGACCTAGCGCAAACCTCACAAGCGGCGACGTAAGCCCTAACGTCTTTAGGCAACCCAGGCCACCAATAGTTTCTGGTAATGAGGTGTTTGGTGCCCAAGATGCCAGGATGACCAGATAGAGCGGAGTCATGGTTTTCTCTGAGTACCCTTAGCCGGTATTGCAGGGGAACAAACAGTTTGTCCCCAGGGACGTTCCCGGGAGCTGAACCCTGATCAGCCGCGATATCAGAAGCTAAATCAGAATCCGTGGCAGAAACGATTATATCAGGGGGTAAAATACAAGCAGGATCCTTCTCGGAAGGAGGATTGGCCATGAAACTACGTGACAGAGCATCAGCCTTAATATTCTTGGACCCAGCCCTATAGGTAACCAAGAAATTAAATCTGGTAAAGAATAGTGCCCACCGAGCTTGTCTAGGATTAAGCCTCCGGGCCGATTCTAGGAAAACCAGATTCTTGTGATCAGTAAGGACCGTTACCTGGTGTCTGGCCCCATCCAGGAAGTGCCGCCACTCTTCAAAAGCCCATTTAATGGCTAGAAGTTCGCAGTTGCCAATATCATAGTTACTCTCCGTGGGTGAAAACTTCCTAGAGAAGTAAGCACAGGGGCGGAGATGGGTGAGGGAGCTGGTACCCTGGGACAAGACGGCCCCCACTCCCACCTCGGATGCGTCAACCTCCACAATAAATGGCTCCTCTTGGTTGGGCTGAATCAGCACGGGGGCCGAGATAAAGCACTTCTTGAGGGTCTCAAAGGCCTGGACGGCCTCAGGGGGCCAATGGAGGACATCAGCACCCTTGCGAGTAAGGTCCGTAAGAGGCTTAGCGACGACCGAGAAGTTGGCAATAAATCTCCTGTAATAGTTGGTGAACCCTAAAAAACACTGTAACGCCTTAAGGGAGGCAGGTTGGACCCATTCCGCCACAGCCTGAACCTTGGCAGGGTCCATGCGGAATTCATGAGGAGTGAGGATTTGACCCAAAAATGGTATCTCCTGTACCCCAAAGACACATTTTTCAGTCTTAGCAAACAGATTATTTTCCCGGAGGACCTGGAGGACCTTCCTGACATGCTCCACGTGGGAGGACCAGTCCTTGGAAAACACCAGTATGTCATCAAGGTACACAACAAGAAAATTACCCAGGTAATCTCTCAGGATTTCATTAATAAAATTCTGGAAAACGGCAGGGGCATTACACAACTCAAAGGGCATGACCAGGTATTCGAAATGACCCTCGGGTGTGTTGAACGCAGTTTTCCACTCATCCCCCTCTTTGATGCGGATAAGGTTATATGCCCCCCGTAGATCGAACTTAGAAAACCATTGGGCTCCCTGAACCTGATTAAAAAGATCCGGAATCAAAGGAAGTGGGTACTGGTTCCTTACGGTGACCTTATTCAGGTTACGATAATCAATGCACGGCCTAAGACCACCATCCTTCTTCCCCACGAAGAAGAAGCCAGCACCTACAGGAGAAGTCGAGGGGCGAATGAAACCCTTGGCCAGGCATTCTTGGATATACACCCTCATAGCTTCACGTTCAGGACATGAAAGATTAAATATCCTACCCTTAGGAAGCTTGGCACCAGGCACCAAATCGATGGCGCAATCGTAATCTCTATGGGGGGGGCAACACCTCGGAGGCCTCCTTAGAAAACACATCGGCGAAGTCCTGAACAAACTCAGGAAGCGTGTTTACCTCCTCCCGGGGAGAAATAGAGTTAACAGAAAGACATGACATCAGACATTCACTACCCCATTTGGTGAGATCCACAGTATTCCAATCAAACGTGGGATTATGCAACTGCAACCAGGGAAGACCTAATACCAGATCAGACGATAATCCCTGCATCACCAGTACAGAGCACTGCTCCAAATGCATGGAGCCAACCAGGAGTTCAAAAACAGGAGTATGCTGAGTAAAATAACCATTAGCAAGGGGAGTTGAGTCGATACCTACTACAGGGATAGGATAAGGTAAATCAATAAATGGCATCTTTAGAAACATAGCAAATTCCACAGACATGATATTAGCAGATGAGCCAGAATCCACGAAAGCACTGCCCGTGGCAGACCGGCCAGCAAACGAGACCTGAAAGGGAAGCAAAATTTTATTGCGTTTCACATTAACGGGAAATACCTGTGCGCCCAAGTGACCTCCCCGATGATCACTTAGGCGCGGAAGTTTTCCGGCTTTTTATTCTTGCGCCTGGGACAGGTGTTCAATAGATGCTTGTCGTCCCCACAGTAGAAGCAGAGACCATTCATTCTGCGAAACTCCCTACGTTGTCGAGGGGACATGGAGGCCCCGAGTTGCATAGGTACCTCCGAGTCCTCCGTGGAGGGGCGAGGAGACGGGACCTCGGGGGGGATCGCAGAAAAGTCAGAGGGGAGCACATTGAAACGTTCAAGCTGACGTTCCCTGAGACGTCGGTCAAGTCGTACTGCTAGGGCCATAACCTGGTCAAGGGAGTCAGAAGAGGGGTAGCTAACCAGCAGATCCTTCAGGGCGTCAGATAATCCTAACCTAAACTGGCACCTTAGGGCCGGGTCATTCCATCGAGAAGCTACGCACCACTTTCTAAAATCAGAACAGTATTCCTCAACCGGTCTCCTACCCTGACGTAAGGTCACCAGCTGACTCTCGGCTAAAGCAGTCCTGTCAGTCTCGTCGTAAATGAGTCCGAGGGCAGAGAAAAAACGATCAACAGAGGAAAGGGGCGTCAGGAGCCAAGGAGAAGGCCCACTCTTGGGGCCCTTCCTGGAGTCGGGATATGATGATACCCACCCGCTGGTTCTCGGAATCTGAGGAGTGGGGTTTTAGGCGGAAATACAGTCTGCAACTCTCCCGGAAGGAGAGAAACGTCTTACGGTCCCCTAAGAACCGGTCAGGTAACTTGAGGTCGGGTTCTAGAGGTGAGGTGAGGGGTACTACTAAGGCAGCGTCACCCTGGTTGACCCTCTGGGTCAGGGTCTCAAGGGGGTCCATGATAGCGTCAGCGTAGGAGAAATGGTAGACTAGGTATGGGCTTGTAATTATGTAATGGCAGGAAGGAGGTGAAGGGAAAGTGAGCCCTAATCTACCCACCGCCCTGTCCCTGCCTACTTGCAACGACCCGCCCTAGGCGACGGGGTACAACTGGGCGGCGGTCCCTACGCTGTCTAAGTGCACGGGAGAACAAACAGGGAACACGCAAGGGAAGGGGCAGTAGCCCACGGAACGCCGCGAGGAAACGGAGCGGTGAATGAGTAGTCAGGACCAGGATGAAGTGGAGTATACCAACGTGAGCACGGAGAAGGAAGCAAGCCAGGGGCAAAGCGAAGCAGGTTAAGCGGAACTGCAGCAAGGCAGAAGCACGGCAGAAGCAGGCTGGAGCAAGCAGCAGTGGGGCCAGGAATCCAGAAGAATTACAAGCACTGAGGAAGAGAACACGGCAGGTAATAGTGGACAGGGGGCGGAGCTAACTCCGACTGACCAGGCCGCGATAGGCTCTCCCACTCCTGAGCCTGCCACCCTGGTTGGTGGGAGCCGGTGTCAGTCTAAGAGGTCTGGCCTCAGGTGTGGATTGATTAATCCCAGGAGTATACCTAGACGTAGTACCTGGCAGATCCCTAACAGTTGAAGTCCGGAATGGAGCTGTATACTATATGATTACACTGTGTTGCTGGGCAGCAGGGAAGGGGGAGAAGCTGTATGCTGATTGGACAGCGTCATACAGAAAACATTACACCGCCCAGAGTGAAAAGAAAGAGTCACCTACCATTTGGCTATTAGAGCCAAATTAGCATATTTAGAAAAATGCTCAGAACTTTTAAAATAATAAACTTTTTTTAAAACAAAACACACTGTAGTTGTCAGCAGCAAAGCACCTATTAAATTAGTTAGGAGATAGGGAATTAACCCCTTCCCGACATCCGCCGTATATATACGGCGCTGCAGGGAAGGTGTTCCCGCAAAGCGCAGTACAGTTACGGCGCGATGATGGTGCGGGCTCAGGAGCAGAGCCGGCACCATCACCGCGGGGATGACAGCTGTATTATACAGCTGGCACCCTCCTGTAACTGCCAGGACCGGAGCTATTCTCCGATCCGGCAGATTAACCCCTCAGATGCTGCGCTCAATAGAGCACAGCATCTGATAGGTTTTAACCCGACCGGCAACCCAGTGATGCAATCGCTGGGTTGCCGAGGCAATCGGACGCTAGAAAATGGCGTCCGAGTCTGCCTTGTACGGGAGCCGATGAGGACCCGCCTGCGGCGAGTCCTCATAGGCTTGCTGTCAGTGAATAACTGACAGCGCTGTGAAGGATGATTTATTTGCTTATATTCTCTGTATGAAATTACATTGTGAATTATCAAGCAGGATGCCGAATTACTAAGATATGTATTATGTGAAAGTGATGATAATGTTTAAATGATTTAGTTTCGTGCAGCAGCCATCTTGTCTGGAGTTCCCATCTTGGTTTTATTGTAGTGAATAGAAAAGTCATTGTTCCTTTAATACAAGTAATGTTGATTTCGTATGTTTTATCTTTGACCTTGGTTCCCATGCGAAGTTGGTAAAGAATGGACAGGGAGGGAGATGGGAGGGTGGCAAGTATGCGTGACGGAAGGTCTCTCCCCCATCTCCACGAGAACATTGTGTCCAAAAGAGATAAGGCCTGTAAAACCTAATGTGTGAAGAATTATAATGATGTATCTGGGATGTATTTTATTATATGCTTTTTACTGAATAACAAATATTGTTACATTGTCTCTGATTGGTTTACCTCAAGCCTACACCCCTTCTGAATTTCAGTTTAACAGTTTGAGTTTGGTAATAAATCCTTCAGAGGAGCATCTTGAACATTTCAGCGTGTCTGTGTGTTTTCTTCTCCTCTCTCGATATATATCGGTGAAATATCCTAATTAGGATACTGACTAATGGGGTCTGGCCTTGAGAGTCTGTTTGGACTCGTATAAATTTCAGTCTAATATATTTTGAGCGATGGATTTCCACGACAGCGCTAATACACTGCACTACGTATGTAGTGCAGTGTATTAGAGTAGCGATCGGGGCATCAGGCCCTCATGTCCCCTAGTGGGACAAGTCAGAAAAGTAAAAAAAAGATAATAAAAATGTGGTAAAACAATAAAAACACACACATTTCAAATTGAAATAAAGCTAAACGGACTTTTTTCCCATAGTGTCTTTTATTATGGGAAAAACCGTAAAAATTAAAAAAAACTATACATAATTGGTATCGCCGCGTCCGTAACGACTCAAACTAAAAAACAATGATGTAATTTATCCCGCACGGTGAACGTCGTAAAAAAAAAAACATGAAAAACAACGCCAGAATCTTTGTTTTTAGGTCACATCTCCTTCCAAAAAATGCTATAAAAAGTGATCAAAAAGTCACATTTACTCCAAAATAGTACTAATAAAAAACGACAATCCGTTCCTCAAAAAATAATCCCTGACACCGCTTTGTGCACGCAAAAATAAAAAAGTTATGGGTCTTAGAATATGGCGACACAGAAAACAAATGATTTTATAAAAAAAGTGATTTTATTGTGCAAAAGCCGCAATACATAAAAAAACTATATAAATTGGTATCGCCGTAATCGTATCGACCCGCAGAATAAAGCTAATGTAATTTAGGGCGCACTGTGGATGCCGAAAAAAAACCCAATAAAAAACTATTCCAGAATTGCTTGTTTTTGGTAATTTCCTTTACCAAAAAATGAAATAAAAAGGGATCAAAAAGTCGTATGTGTTCTAAAATGGTACCAATAAAATCTACAGCCCGTCTCGCAAAAAACAAGCCCGCACACCGCTCAATCAACTGAAAAACAAAAAGGTTATGCCACTAGTAATGCGGTGATGAAAAAACATCTCAATGCGCAGGCCGGAGAGGAACATTCCTTCAGTTTCAGGGCCCTACTATTTAGGAACTGGGAAAGGGAATGGACATAGCACATCTGCTGGAAGCGAGGGCGCCCGTATTGTACCAGCACAAAACTTTCCCAGTAATATTTCTGAAACTACGAAGGAGAAAAAGTCCCCAAAAGGTGCAGAGCGTTACAAAAGGGGGATAAGAAAGAAAACCGTTTATCAGTGTGACACCGGCCTGCGCATAACGGATCGCTTCACATCGTAACACACATCTATGGATAATTGTATTATTTACCCCATTATTATACCCTCTTATTATGCCCTGATGTACTCCGCACAGATTACATATGCCCCCACATTATAAACGGAAATACCAGCAAAACCCCAAACAGAACTATTACCAAGCAAAATCCATGCTCAAAATGGCGGTCTTTCCCTTCTTAGCCCTACAGTGTGCCCAAACAGTAATTTATGGCCACAAGTAAGGCATTACCATACCCGGGAGAACCCGCTTAACAATTTATGGGGTAAGATTCTCTAGGGGCACAACATATTGTGCAGTGAATGGGCAGATCAGTGGAGAAATTGCTATTTTCACTTTGCACCATCCACTGCATATTCATTTCTGAAAAACACCTGTGGAGTCTAAATTCTCACTACACCCTTTGATAAATGCCTTTAGGGGTGTAGTTCCTAAAATGGGGTCACTTTTGTTTGGTACATCAGGGGTTTTGCAAATGCAACATGGCGTCCGCAAACCATTCCAGCAAAATCTATGCTCCAAAAGATAAATACCGCTCCTTTTCTTCTGAATGCTCCCATATACGTAAACAGCTGATTATAACCACATATGGGGTGTTACCGTACTCGGGAGAAATTACTTTACAAATGTTGGGGGCTTTTTCTTCTCTATTCCTTGTAAAAATGAAAAATGTTGATCTAAAACTACATCTTGTTGGAAAAAAATACATATTTTTCATTTTCATGGCTTAATTCTAATTAATTTAGCAAAAAACCTTGGGATCAAAATTTTCACTATTACCCTAGATGATTCCTCAGGGGGTGCAGTTTCCCAAATGGAGTCACTTTTGGGGTGTTTCCACTGTACTAGTACTACAGGGGCTCAGCAAATATGACATGGCGCCCAGAAACCATTCCAAAATCCAAATGGTGCTAGTTCCATTCTGAGCCCCACCGTGTGTCGAAACAGATGTTTGCGACCACATGTGGGGTATTGTTTTACTCGGGAGAAGTTGCTTTACAAATTTTATGGTGCTTTTTTTTCCTTCAGTACTTGTGGAAATGAAAAAAAAATACCTAAACCTACATTTTCTTTGAAAAAATGTAGATTTTCATTTTTACGGCCTACTTCCAATAAGTTCTGTAAAACACCTGTGGGGTCAAACTGCTCACTGTACCCCTAGATAATTTCCTCATGGGGTGTAGTTTTCAAAATGGGTTCACTTGTTGGGGGTTTCCACTGTTTTGTCCCCTAGGGGGCTTTGCAAATGCGACATGGCCTCCGAAAACCATTCCTGCTAAATTTGAGCTCCAAGAGCCAAATGGCGCTCTTTCTCTTCTCAGCCTCGCCGTGTGTCCAAACAGCCGTTTATTACCACATGTGGGGTATTGTTTTACTCGGGAGAAATTGCTCTACAAATGTTGTGGTGCTTTTTCTACTTTAGTTCTTTTGGAAATGAAAAAAAATTAGCTAAACCTACATTTTATTTGAAAAAATTTAGATTTTCATTTTCATGGCCTAGTTCCAAAAATGTTTGCAAAAAAACAGGCAGGTCAAAATGCTTGCTACACCCCTAAATAAATTCCTCGAGGTGTGTAGTTTCCCAAATGGGGTCACTTTTGGGGGGTTTCCACTGTTTTAGTTCCACAAGACCTGTTCAAAGCTGACATGGTGCCTAAAATATATTCTAATAAAAAGGAGGCCCAAAATCCACCTGGTGCTCCTTTGCTTCTGAGGCCGGTGCTTCAGTCCAGTAGCACATTAGGACCACATGGGGGATATTTCCTAAAACTGCAGAACCTGGGCAATAAATATTGAGTTGCATTTCTTGGGTAATACCTTCTGTGGTACAAAAAAAATGGATTTAAAATGAATTTCTGGAAAAAAATAATGAACTTTGTAAATTTCACCTCTACTTTGCCTTAATTCCTGCGCAATGTCTAAAGGGTTAAGAAACTTTCTAAATGCTGTTTTGAATACTTTGAGGGGTGCAGTTTTTAAAATGGGGTGAATTATTGGGGGTTTCTAATATCTAAGGACCTCAAAGCCACTTCACAACTGAACTGGCCCCTGTAAAAATAGCATTTTGAAATTTTCTTGAAAATGTGAGAAATTGCTGCTAAAGTTCTAAGCCTTGTAACGTCCTAGAAAAATAAAATGATGTTCAAAAAACGATGCCAATCTAAAGTAGACATATGGGGGATGTTAGTTAGCAACATTTTTGTGTGGTATAACTGCCTGTCTTACAAGCAGATACATTTAAATTGAGAAAAATGCAAATTTTTGCAATTTTTCGCTAAATTTTGGTGTTTTTCACAATTAAATACTGAATGTATCGGGCAAATTTTGCCAGTAACATAAAGTCCAATGTGTCACGAGAAAACAATCTCAGAATCGCTTGGATAGGTAAAAGCATTCCGGAGTTATTACCACATAAAGTGAAACATGTCAGATTTGAAAAATGAGACTCTGTCAGGAAGGTCAAAAGTGGCCAAAGAGGGAAGGGGTTAATAAACTGGTGACAGAGCCTCCTTAAAGAGGCTCTGTCACCAGATTTTGCAACCCCTATCTGCTATTGCAGCAGATAGGCGCTGCAATGGAGATTACAGTAACGTTTTTATTTTAAAAAACGAGCATTTTTGGCCAAGTTATGACCATTTTTGTATTTATGCAAATGAGGCTTGCAAAAGTCCAAGTGGGCGTGTATTATGTGCGTACATCGGGGCGTTTTTACTACTTTTACTAGCTGGGCGTTCTGACGAGAAGTATCATCCACTTCTCTTCAGAACGCCCAGCTTCTGGCAGTGCAGACACAGGGTGTTCTTGAGAGATCACGCTGTGTCGTCACTCACTTCCTTCCCCAGGTCCTGCATCGTGTCGGCCACATCGGCACCAGAGGCTACAGTTGATTCTGCAGCAGCATCAGCGTTTGCAGGTAAGTAGCTACATCGACTTACCTGCAAACGCCGATGCTGCTGCAGAATCAACTGTAGCCTCTGGTGCCGATATGTCCTCGCTCGTCCGACACGATGCAGGACCTGTGAGTGACATCACAGCGTGATCTCTCGAGAACACGGCTGTGTCTGCACTGCCAGAAGCTGGGCGTTCTGAAGAGAAGTGGATGATACTTCTCGTCAGAACGCCCAGCTAGTAAAAGTAGTAAAAACGCCCCGATGTACGCACATAATACACGCCCACTTGGACTTTTACTTTAAACACGCCCACTTGGACTTTTGCAAGCCTCATTTGCATAAATACAAAAATGGTCATAACTTGGCCAAAAATGCTCGTTTTTTAAAAATATAAACGTTACTGTAATCTACATTGCAGCGCCTATCTGCTGCAATAGCAGATAGGGGTTGCAAAATCTGGTGACAGAGCCTCTTTAAAGCAGATAATATGTTCTTGTGTTTTTCCAGCCTTGTCTTGTATCTCCCCTGACCTTGTTTGCTTTCGTGATTTGTCTTGTTTAGTCTACATTCACATGAGCCTGACAGATTTTACGCGTGTAAAAAACGCACGTAAATCTGTCTGTGTGCGTTATGCATCAGTGTGCTTTGCATGCGTTTTTCACTATAATTGATGCGTAAAACACGGACAGCACATGGATGTGCATCCGTGTGCTGCCGTGGTTTTCATGCACCTATTGACTTCAATGAGCGGCTAGGTGCGTGAAGACGCACAAATATAGGATATGCAGTGAGTTTCACGTAACGGATACTCGCTGCGTTAAAACTCACGCATGTGTGAATAGCCCCATTGAAATCAATGTGGCCATGTGCTGTGAGTTGTTTCAACGCACAGCACACGGACGAGATTCACTCTCGTGTGAATGAGCCCTGAGTTCTTACATTTTATACTATTTCTATTGTTTTCTGCTTTGCTTCACTTTGTTTCACTGGTTTTGGATCAGTTTAGTTTTCATTGCCTCAGGTTCATAGTGTTTTCTTGGCGTTGTGTTAGGGACAGTGTATACAGATTATGGACTCGATTAGGGATAGTATTTTGGACTGAAAGGGTTAGGCTGTGTTTACATCACCGTTCCTTTCCGCTGAGGGGTTCTGTCTGAGGTTTCCGTCGGGTTAACCACTCGAAGGAAAGGCAAACGGAAACCTAAGCTTTCTTTTCCCTCACTATTGAACTCAATGGTGACGGAAACCTAGCCAATGGTTTCTGTTTGTCACCATTGTGACAGGGTTCCGTCGTTTTTGACAGAATCAATAGCGCAGTCGACTGTTTGGGGACGAGCGACCGTTACTACGATCGCTCGCATTCATACATTTCTACCATGTCGGCAGCACATCGCCATCGATTCTGGGAAACTCTGATCTTTTATCTTATAAATACATTATAAAATGTGAAGATTTTATCCTAGGTCTGTCAACCTTCCACTTACAGGTCTGTATGGTATTTCTGAACTGTTAGGCTGGGTTCACACGACCACATTAACGTCCGTAATTGACGGACGTATTTCGGCCGCAAGTAGTGGACCGAACTCAGTGCAGGGAGCCGGGCTCCTAGCATCATAGTTACGTACGATGCTAGGAGTCCCTGCCTCTCCGTGGAACTACTGTCCCGTACTGAAAACATGATTACAGTACGGGACAGTTGTCTTGCAGCGAGGCAGTGACTCCTAGCGTCGTACATAACTATGATGCTAGGAGCCCGGCTCCCTGCACTGAGTTCGGTCCGGGACTTCCGGCCGAAATACGTCCGTCCATTACGGACGTTAATGTGGTCGTGTGAACCCAGCCTTAGATATGTCATAGTAAAAAAAAAACAAAAAAAAAAACTGTCTACTGCTTCACTATCAACTCTAAAGCTAACTATCTTTAATGTTGCTGATACTTATTTTTACTTTTCTTTTTAACTAAGTTTTCTTTATGATTTTTTTTGTTATTCATATCTCAAGGACATTTGTGAAAGGATCATATAATTTATATTAAGTAAATGAGAGAATACATCAAAATCAATAGTCAGTTGAATCTTAATTACATAAGCTGACAACACACAAAGTCAGCATTAAAAACAATCAAAACAGATTACAAAGGAAAAAAAAACATAAGAGGGCCTTCCGTAACTGCTATTCTGTCAGCCTACTAAGCTCCTGTTGTCTCTATATTCCACGTGATATGCCTCACCAGTCTGTGAGTGCCACTACTGAGTGCCAGCGATCCTGTCTGCTATACTCTACTCCAGCTGTCCGTTATCTTGTTGGTTTCTGGCATATTGTCCAGCTCAAACAGCTCTTGCCCCTACCCTGGCTTTGCCATCTGAACTAATAGTGATAAGTGTCACTCAACCATATACATGATGTTATACACATATGCTTCAAAAAGACCCCTCCGTGGGTCGAAACATTGCATGACTTTATTGGAGTTTTGTCAATGAACTACTTTATTTGCAATGTGGATGCTGTTATGGATCTTTGATGGTAATTATGCTCCAGAATTCAGGATTTTTTTGAACTTTGCATCCCTTTAAAAATGTCTAAGGCCTCATGCACACGACAGTAGAATTCATCCGTTATAATGGTCCACAATTAAGGATCCTAATTACGGACCCATTGACTTCTATTGCCCACGGACACCTTCCGCAAAAGATAGGACATGTCCTATTTTTTGCTTTTTACGGACTGTGCTCCCATACGTGCTCCCATACGTGGGAGGCTGCGGGTGGCTGTCCACGGCCATCAGTGGCCGCCATGCCCATAATCACAGACAGTGATTACGGGCGTGGTTGTGTGCAGTGGGTCTTAGTGAGTGCTGCTGGCAACTAGAATTCTCTTCAACCAAATACAGTCATGGGAAAAAGAACGTACACAATCCTATGTTTTTGTTTATCAGGGCCTAAATAAAAATTGTGTGCTCTTACCAACTTCTATAAACAAAAAAATATCCTCTGGCGCAACAGAAATCTTCAGAATTCAATATTTAGCCATGTTTTCCCCCAAAATAACAACATTCAGAAATCAGATGAGAAAAAAAATTAGTACACCCTATAATGGTGTATTCACACTTTTGTGTACATTCGGTGTATGCGCTAGGAACTCTTCAGGCACATACTCCAAGTGTCCATAGTGCTCCATTCACACGACGCTTGCCAAAAGAGAGCAATTTTTACATACGTCGGGCTGGTATACGTCAGTATACCTTCTTTTCAATGCTACTGAATATTCCATCCACTTCTGCTATTCCATCCACTTCCATACAGAGACATCAGTAAAAAAACAAAAACGTATACCACACAGTATACTTTTCTCTTTAACATGGGAACCTATTGGCGATGGATGCCAACCTATGCCTATTCAATGGCATGTATCAGAGGCTTAAACATTGCTTCATTTTATTGATGTTTGAAGGAATTAGTTTATGCACAGATCTCTTAACCCCTTCCCTCCTCAGCCAATTTCAGTTTTTTCATTTTCGTTTTTTAATCCCCGCATTCCAAAAGCCATAACTTTTTTTTCTTTGTCGACATAGACGAATGAGGGCTTGTTTTTTGCGGGACAGGTTCTAGTTTGTCATGGCACCATTTATTGTACCGCATAATATACTGGGAAGCTGAAAAAAACGTGTGGGGTGAAATGGGAAAAAAACAGCGATCAAGCCATTTTTTGGGGGTTTTTTTTACGCCATCCATCAGGCGGCAAAAACTACATGTGCGCCTTATTCTACAGGTTGATACGATTATGGCGATACCAAATTTATACATTTTGTTTTATGTTTTACCACTTCTAAAAAAAACTATTTGCTAAAAAAAAAATGTTTTGTGTCGCCATGTTCTGAGAGCCATAACTTTTTTATCTTTCTGTCAATTTAGCGATGTGAGGGCTTAATTGTTGCGAGGCGAGCTGTAGTTTTCACCGATACCATTTTGGGGTGTATGCGACTTTCTGATAATTTTTTATTTCATTTTATTGGAGAGACTTGAATCAGCGATCATTGGATCGCTTGCATGATATACTGCAATACTAATGCATTGCAGTATATTGTGATTCTAAGGCTCGGTTCACACGATCTATTTTCAGGCGTAAATGAGGCATATTATGCCTTGATTTACGCCTGAAAATACGGCTCCAATACGTCAGCAAACATCTGCCCATTCATTTGAATGGGTTTGCCAACGTACTGTGCCGACGACCTGTAATTTACGCTGCGTCGTTTGACAGCTGTCAAACGACAACGCGTAAAATGACTGCCTCGTCAAAGAAGTGCAGGACACTTCGTTGGACGTAATTTGAGCCGTTTTTCATTGAATTCAATGAAGAACAGCTCTAAATTACAGCCGTCAATGACGCCTCGCAAAATGCGAGTACGAGCAATTACGTCTGAAATTACGGAGCTGTTTTCTCCTTTCAGACGTAAATGCAGTTTACGTGTGCACATACCCTAACAGTGATTCTGACAGTCTCCTTTGAAGCCCTTCAAAGGAGTACAAAGATGGCAGACCTGGGGACCTTTATTAGCCCCCAGGCTGCCATGACAACCATTGTAATCGGCCGGGGGGGGAGGTTGTGGGCGCAGTGGCGTGATTCTAACAATTTAAATGCTGCAGTCACGATTGACTGCGGTATTTAAGGTGTTAAACGGGCGGAATCAAAGTGAACTTTGATTCCGCCCGATGGAGTGAGGTGTCGACTGTGTAGCAAATTGTGTGTGGTTTATTCTCTTATTAACCCTTGTGAAAATCAAAAATTGGGAGCTAAAACTACGTATTTTTGAAAAAAAAAATAATTTTTCATTTTCACTGCCTAATTCTAATAAAATCTATGAAACACCTGTGGGTTCAAAATGCTCACTACACTCCTAGATGAATGCCCTGAGGGGTGTTTTCAAAATGGAGTCACCGCTCAGGGGTTTCCACTGTACTGGTTCATCAGGGGCCAGTGGCGGATTAAGTAGACCATAGGCCCTGGGCTGCTTCCCAAACTCGGACCCCGCTTCTCCACCGCCACGCTCTGCCGTGTCTATAGTGAATACCAACTTTCTGTGTGAGCATTGACAAATAGGTTATACGATTTCACTTGTCAAAGGGCTGTGTCCCTACATACTGACATTCTCCAACCATTGTTGACAGCCTCACACTCCTCCTGACAATGGGAATGGTAACACCCATTTGTCTATTAGTCCTGGGTTACACAAAGACTCTATGTGAAATACAAGGATTTCCTATAACAGACATTTCAGAAGAGGGGACAGATCCTCTCTAAATCCAGTGACTCACACGTGCCGTTTTCTCTAATGGGAGTTGTTCTATTTTCTTTCCTTCTCCATCTGCAGACTATTATGGCGACTTCTCCTGATGACTGCAGAGTTTCCTGATGATAAATCTTAGCCCCTTGCTTCTACAGCCATTTCTAGCCTCTATAAAAACACAATCATTCACTCACCATAATTAAACTTTAAATTGTTCCATACCCAGACCAGGTCCCTAAGCAAATTCAGACCCTAGGCTCATACATTAAAGGGGTTGTCCGGGTACGGAACTTTTTTTCATACTGATGACCAATCCACAGAATAGGTCATCAGTATATGATCTGTAGGGGTTCGACACCCGGACCGCGCACCGCTCTGTGCTGCAGAACTGCAACTCTGCTCCTATTCACTTAAATACAAGAAGAGCTGCAGTGCTGCAGCTCGGCCGCTATACTGTGACGAGAGCCATCTGCTTCCGGCATGGACATCCAGTGCCAGAAACAGCTGATCAGTGCGGGGTCTGGGTGTCGGTTTCCCACCAATCATATACTGATGACCTGTCCTGTGGATAGTGTTTGCAGGAAGAGCAAAAGTTGGCACTACCGTAGGATAATAATTTCACACGTTTTTCTATATGGGGTCCACTTTATCATCACTTTGGTGGTCCTCAGCATAACAATAGTATTTGTAATGTGAAAGCAGAGAAGAAAGAGAAGACCATGCAGCACTCACCAATTCAATAAAACTTTGTTTCCTTATTATGGCATCTTTAAAATCAAACACTTCATAGGGAGGACATTGCAGACAGCAAATTTGAGTTTTATTGAATTGGTGAGTGCTGGATGTTCTTCGCTCCTTACTCTGTCCTGTGGATAGGTGATCAGTATGAAAAACTGGTCCTTTCCCGGACAACTCCTTTAACTCAGACTAATACATTTGGACCCACAGACCAGACCCTAGAAAACATACAGACCCCAGAACTTCTAAATTAATTCAGATCCCAGACCAGACCCCCCTAAACAAATACAGACCCCAGAACAAGCACCCTAAATACATACAGACCCTAGACCAGACCCCCTGAAGACAGACCTCGGACCAAACCCATAAATTCAGACCCCAGACCTGACCCCCCCAAACTAATAATGACCCCAGACCTAACTCCCTAAACTAATACAGACCCCAGACCCATAAATACAGACCCCTAAACTAATACAGGCCCCCTAAATATAGACCCCCCCTATACTAATACAGACCCCAGATCAGATCCCCTAAATACAGTCCCCAGACCAGACCCCTAAATACAGACCCCTTAAATTAAGCCATCTCGATTATACTGTACTAGAACCTGCCTACATGATCATGTGACCAGTGGCTGTTACCCAAACTTGGGCCCCCCTTCCTCACCGCCGCCCTGCCGTAACTATTTTTAACACTACTTTTTTGGGCAAGCATTAACAGTGTTACGATTTCCCTTGTCACAGGGCTGTGTCCCTACATACTGAGAGTATCACACTGTGCAGGGACACATCCTCCTGACAAGGGGAATTGTCTATCAGTCCTGGACTGCAGAAAGACTTTTTGTGAAATACAAGGATTCCTATAATAAACATGTCAGGAGAGGTGGCAGATTCTCTATAAATCTAGTGACTCACAGGTGACGACGTCTCAGATTCTAGTAGTTTTTTTCCTCTTTTCTTCTCCATCCGGTCCAGCGCTCATGACGACTTCTCCCGGCCATGACTCATTTCTGCAGAATTTGCCACTCAGACGTCTCTTCACTTTTCCAACATTTCCACACCTATAAACGAAAATAAAGTTATCATGGTGCCACATACTGTGCCCCTAAATATAATAGCACCAAACACTGCGTGCCTGAATATAATAATACCACACACTGTAAAACACCACATATATACAGCCCTCTGTACATAGTGCCACACACAGCCCCTGTAGATATTACACACCCCCATAGATATCGCCATACACAGCCCCCTCTATATATCACACATCCCCCCGTAGAGAGCGTTACACACAGCCCCATATAGATAGTGCCATACAGCCCCCTGTAGAGCGCCACACAGCCCTCCCCCTCTTGTAAATAGCACCAAAAAGCCCCCCCTATAAAGAGCGCCACACACATACCACTGTGGATAGCACTACACAGCCCCCCCCTTGTATATAGTGCCACACAGCGCTCCCCCTTGTATATAGTGCCACACAGCCCTCCCCTTGTATATAGTGCCACACAGCACTCCCCTTGTATATAGTGCCACACAGCGCTCCCCCTTGTATATAGTGGCACACAGCGCTCCCCCTTGTATATAGTGGCACACAGCGCTCCCCCTTGTATATAGTGGCACACAGCGCTCCCCCTTGTATATAGTGGCACACAGCGCTCAACCTTGTATATAGTGGCACACAGCGCTCCCCCTTGTATATAGTGGCACACAGCGCTCCCCCTTGTATATAGTGGCACACAGCGCTCCCCCTTATATATAGTGGCACACAGCGCTCCCCCTTGTATATAGTGGCACACAGCGCTCCCCCTTGTATATAGTGGCACACAGCGCTCCCCCTTGTATATAGTGGCACACAGCGCTCCCCCTTGTATATAGTGGCACACAGCGCTCCCCCTTGTATATAGTGGCACACAGCGCTCCCCCTTGTATATAGTGGCACACAGCGCTCCCCCTTGTATATAGTGGCACACAGCGCTCCCCCTTGTATACAGTGCCACAAGGTTATGTACACATTTAAAAACTTTATATCATAATTTTATATATATATATATATATATATTAGTATGTGTGTGATTGATTGATTGATTGATTGATTGATTGATTGATTGATTGATTTTATGAAAAAATATTTTTACTTTTTGAGATACAGCTGCTTTGTGTCCTGTATCCGTCAGGTCAGCAGGACTGACAGTATCAGTGACACGCAGGATCCTCCTCAAATCTATCACATCTAAGATTATAATTTAGCGCAGGGCCCGTTTCACTGATCCCGTCAGTCCTGCTGACCTGACAGATACAGGATACAATGCAGCTGTATCTCAAAAAGTGAAAATATTTTTTAATAAAACGTAATTACAAAGTTGCACCAAACACACATTTTGATAAAAAAAAAATAAAAACGTGATTTTTGTGACGTTTTTTCCGTAGACAATGCAGGTTTCGTTTTTTATCGTTTTTATGCACACCTTTTTTGCTATTTTAGAATTTTTATTCATAAAGTTTGAAAATAATAGTAAAAAAATAAGCTTTTGTACGTTTCAGCTATTTTTTTTGGTAATAACATAGTTTTACCCTAAAATAGACCTTTTATTTGTAATCGTCATTGTTTACCGTAAATTTCAATATATTACATGTCTATATTAGGGTAATTGGGTCAGCGCTAGCATTACAACAATGATTGGCGGGGGGAACGTTTTTTTGGGGTGGGTGTTTTATGTGTATTTATTATTTAATTTTATTTTGCACTTTACTTTATTATTTTTTTATTACTATGGTCTGTCCCCCAAAGGTAAAAAAAGACCTTTGGGGAACTTTATATATATTTTTTCTTTCTTTTACACCATGATTTTCCACTGTAACTGGGGCTGCACAGCAGCCCCAGTTACAGGGGAAATCAGCCCTCTCATAGTGACGATTGTCACTAATAGGGCTGTGCTGGGTCTAGTTAGACCCAGCAACAGTCTGTCACTAACGGCACCCGGCGATCATGTGACCAGTCACATGATCACCGGGAGGAATAGAGACAGCGCCGCTGCTGCTGTCTCTATTCCTATACACAGCGTTCATTGAACGCTGTGTAAGAAGACATCGGAGAAGACAGAAGCAGCGAAAGCGCTTCTGTCTTCTCCTCAGGGTCCCCGGCAGTCACTGACAGCCGGAGACCCGACATTCAGCTGCCCGATCGCGCGGGCAGCAAGTTAAAACCCGAGCCGTAGAAAGTCTATGGCTCGGGTATTAAGGACCCGTCCCTGACCGCTGGCCGTAAAAATACAGCCAGCGGTCGGGAACCAGTTAGGCAGGAGGATAAGCCAACTAACCTCAGCGCCGGTGACCGCCCGCCCGGCTCTTCTCTTCTCTTGCAGCTTTGGAGTAACAGAACAGCCGTCCGTCCCTGTTCTGTTACTCAATGGCGGAGCCCGCACTTGTCAGGGAGGCGTGTCCTACCCCTTTCCCGGCCAATTCCCTGCTCCTCCCCTCCTCATCTTCGGCAGTTAGCAGCGCTAGCGGGCTGACTAGGTTTTTTAAGATGCTGTGTGGTTCGGGCTGCCATGGGCCCCCTGGGAGCCTCTGGCCCCGGGCGGCCGCCCGAATCGCCCATATGATAATCCGACACTGCATGTGACCTGCAGGTCTCGCAACAGTAACGATAACAGCAAACATAAGGTAATTTGACCTTATGTATGCGGGTCTTTTGCAGGACATACACAATGCAGTATTGTTGCAGATTTTTGCCGCCATTAGTGGCAAAAATAACACAACAACACTGCAATGTACTTTGGGCAGCCATGGACCCCCCTGGAGCCTCGGGAGGCTGCCCCAATTGCCCCTATGATGATATAGCTCTGTTAGGGTATGTGCACACACACTAATAACGTCCGTAATTGACGGACGTATTTCGGCCGCAAGTCCCGGACCGAACAAAGTGCAGGGAGCCGGGCTCCTAGCATCATAGTTATATACGATGCTAGGAGTCCCTGGCTCTCTGCAGGACAACTGTCCCGTACTGTAATCATGTTTTCAGTACGGGACAGTAGTTCCACGGAGAGGCAGGGACTCCTAGCATCGTACATGACTATGATGCTAGGAGCCCGGCTCCCTGCACTGTGTTCGGTCCACTACTTGCGGCCGAAATACGTCCGTCAATTACGGACGTAATTAGTGTGTGTGCACATACCCTTAGGAGCTCTGCAAATGCGACATGGCTCCCAAAAACCATTCCAGCAAAATCTGCATGCCAAATGGTGCTCCTGCCTTCCTGAGCCCTGCCTTGTGTCTAAACAGCAGGTTATGACCACATATGGGGTACTGCCGTATTTGGGAGAAATGAGTTTACAAATGTTGGGGTGCTTTTCTACTATATCCCTTGTGAAAATGAAAAATACATTTTAGTGGAAAAAAGATTGATTTTCACGGCCTAATTCCAATAAATTGTGCAAAAGACCTATTGCGTCTAAATGCTCACTATACCCCTAGATAGATTCCTTGAAGATTGTAGTTTCCCAAATGGGGTCACTTTTGGGGGTTTACACTGTTTTGGTCCCTAAGGGGCATTGCATATGTGACATTGCACCCAAAAACCATTTCAGGAAAAATTTGAGCTCCAAAAGTCAAATGATTTCCCTTCTGAGCCCTGCCGTGTTATTACCACATGAAGTGACTTGTTAGATTAAAAAAATATGGGCACTGTCCACAAGGCCAAAACTGGCTGTGTCTTTAAGGGGATTAATGAGCAGCAACAGTTGCTTCTTTGAAGTCATAACTGATGTCCTTTTATTTTTGATCCAAACACAAACCTGAGTGTCTCAGAAAACCAAATTGCCAAAAGTTGTGCTTATATAGAGGTAGTAATACTTCTGGATGATTAACTAATCTTGTGCATTTGCTTAGTAACAGGGAGGTTTAACCTATTTGTCCTACCTTTTTTCTGAATGTTGGTTTACTTTTTTGAAATGACTACATATTAAAATCTGTTGTTGTTTTTTTGTTGTCACCAGACGTATCGGTATGGCCAAGTCAAAGTCCAGACATCAACCCCATTGAAAAACTATGTTGGGATCTTAAGAGAGCTGTACATAAAATAATGCCCTTAAACATCAATGAACTGAAGAAATGTTGTAAAGAAGAGTAGGCCAAAATGTCTCCAAAACGATGAGAGAATGATAAATTCCTTGAGAACATTTTTACTAGTTATTATTGATATAGGTGGTTCTACATTTAACTGAATTATAGGGCATTTTATACTGTATATATTTAATATGTAAAATGACCGCATATTGAAATCTATTGTGTTTTTGTTGTTACCAGAGATTATTTGTTTGTAAAAGTTGGTGAGGACCACACAATTGTTATTTAGGCCCTGATAAATAAAAACATTGAATTGAAGAAGGATAAACTTTATTTTTTTCCATGATTATACAGAGTAAGTAAATGCAATAAGTTGACTTTGTTAAGGTACTGAGTATGTCAAATAATACATCTTTCAAACTTACTTAAAGGGGTTGTCCAGGATTAAAAAAACATGGCTGCTTTCCTCCAGGAACAGTGCCACACCTGTCCATGGGTTGAGTATACTATTGCAGCTCAGCTATATTGAAGTTAATGGTGCTGGGCTGTAATACCAAACACAACCTGTCGACAGGTGTGACGCGTTTCTTGGAGGAAAGCAGCTATGGTAATCTAATCCTGGACAACCCCTTTAAGAAAGTGATACATTAACACTCATATCGACCTCTTTAATATGCTTATATGTTTAACAGTTCTTTACATTTTAGTTTCTAAATACAAACATGTATGTATAAGTATGGCGACAAGTCCTTGTGGTTATTATTGTATTATATGTGTCATTTCCTCTAATTTTGAGTTGTAGTTCAATTGATAATACAAAATAATGTAGACCTTCCGTCGTTGTTTAGTTTTCACGATTCATTTTGGAGCCATTTATTAATGCTTTATTTGAAACAGCATAATCCAACAAAAGAAACATCTATTAATCTGTCAAATCTGTGTATTGTCTCTGGGGTGTAGGTGGCATGCATAGTACAGGCAAGAATCCAAAATAACACTGTACTGTCTATAATAAATATGAGATTATCACTTACTAATATCAAATAGCTGTAAAAAAAATAATTATACAAAAAGAACCCTTCAATTTATGATATTTATATATTGACTTTCATAATATATATCCAGCACCCTCACCTGTCTGCCGTTTTTATGCTTGTTATTCTATTCAAACAAATAATTTCTATAAATGTTTAGTCAATGGTCTGTAGGAAATATCATGTAACTCATTTCAAAACAAACAAAGTTGAAAGGTCTTTTGTAAGCACAACCCTTGAATAAGAAAACAATCTGGAAGATTGTATTACACAACGCAGGTACTGTGACAGCAATCGTATACTGCACTTTTCACTTTCAAGCTTCACAAAGACTTGTGCGCCTCTGTTTTAATTAATAATTGCTCTATGTGAGTTTTCTGACAAACTTCAAAATGATGGCAAAGTGATTAAAGGAAATCCTAGCAATTAGCAACTAAACAAAATAATGGCAAAAAATACATAAAAGTAATCATGCTAATTCCCTGTAATAAAAAAAAACGCTTGCTTATTTAATGTTTACTATATATAACTAAATAAAAATTATTTTCACAATGTTGCATTTTTTTTTTTAGAAGGTTGATAGTTTAGATTGCAAACATTGAATATATGTATGCAAATGCTAAAGTATATCCCTTGTATTAGATACCATATGCAAACAGGCAGATTTTGCTTACAGCAATACATCTGTCATATAGTTCATAAATGTTCTGTACCACATTGTTTAGATATGGCCATTGATCTTCCTGCTCTACTGGCTGCATTCTGTGCAAATCTTTACAGACCTACATGCTCCTTGTCTCACCTCCAGGGCCTGGATAACATATTTTGGTGCATTAGGCAGAATTACAACTACAAAATTAGCTAATTTCTTTTAAAAGAGATATAAACACATTTTAGAAGAAAATTTAAAGGCTATGTAACATTTGACATCATTGTTTTTTTTTATTTTGTTTTTTAATAAAATTATGCATCAGTGTGATTGATGCAACTTCCTAAATACATAAAAAATATTTTTACTTTTTGAGATACAGCTGCTTTGAATTCTGTATATAAAGCAGCTGTATCGTTCGCTAAGACCTGGATTTGTCACGGGACTGACGGGTTCAGTTACTGCGGGTTATGAACTTAGATGTGATCGTTAACAGCTTGAACAGGACCTGCTGTCACTGAACCCATCAGTCCCACAAACCTGACGAATATAGGATTCAGTGCAAGCAGGGGCGTAACTAGGAAAGACTAGGCCCGATAGCAAACTCTAGACCGGGCCCCCCCCCTCGGGTGCCATAAGCATCCCCCCTTATAAATAGTGCCCCCTGTAGAATGTGCCATACAGCCCCCCTGTAGACAGTGCTATATAGCCCCGCCTATAGACAGTGTCACACCCCATTTGTAGATAGCGCTCCCACCTCCCCCTTGTAGATAGTGCCATACAGCCCACTGTAGATATCGCCATAAAGCTCCCACTGTATATAGTGCCACACAGCCCCCCTTAGTAGATAGTGCAGCACAGCCCCACTTAGTAGATAGTGCAGCACAGCCCCCCTTAGTAGATACTGCCACACACAGACCTGTAGATTGCGCCACACTCAGCCCCCTGTAGATAGAGCCACAGCTCTCCACCTTGTAAATAGTGCCATACAGTTCCCCCATGTGTATAGTGCCACACAGCTCCCCCTTGTGTATAGTGCCACACAGCCCCCTTTGTGTAGTGCCACACAGCCCCTTGTGTATAGTGCCACACAGCTCCCCCTTGTTTATAGTGCCACACAGCCCCCCTTTGTGTATAGTGCCACACAACCCCCCCCCTTGTGTATAGTGCCACAAGGCAATGGCGCATCCGAGAAAGTTGTATCAGCCAGGGAGATGGCACTCAAACATGGAAAGGTGGGTTTGGAGGCAGGACTATGTGACTCTTCAGGATAGCGGGACCGCCCCATGACCCTCTAATGAGTAATTAGGATATAGTGTGCGCCGTTTTAAAAGTGGACTTTAAAGATTTTGCTGCATCTGAAAAAAACATACAAGGGAATGTTTGGAAATATTGTCAGGTCTTGTATTACCGCATGGTGGCAATTTAAGGGGTTTAACCCCTTCAGGACCAAGCTCATTTTGGCCTTCAGGACCAGACCCATTTTTTCAAATCTGACATATTTCACTTTATGTGGTAATAACTCCGGAATGCTTTTACCTATCAAAGCGATTCTGAGATTGTTTTCTCGTGAGACATTGGACTTTATGTTAGTGGAAAAATTTGGTCGATAAATTCAATATTTATCAGTGAAAAACACCAAAATTTTGTGAAAAATTGCAAAAATTAGCATTTTTCTAAATGTAAATGTATCTGCTTGTAAGACAGGCTGTTATACCACACAAAATTGTTGCTAATTAACATCCCCCATATGTCTACTTTATATTTGCATCGTTTTTTGAACGTCCTTTTATTTTTCTATGACATCACAAGGCTTAGAACTTTAGCAGCAATTTCTCACATTTTCAAGAAAATTTCAAAAGGCTATTTTTACAGGGGCCAGTTCAGTTGTGAAGTGGATTTTAGGGCCTTATATATTAGAAACCGCCAAAAAGTCACCCCATTTTAAAATCTTCACCTCTCAAAGTATTCAAAACAGCATTTAGAAAGTTTCTTAACTCTTTAAATGTTTCACAGAAATTAAATCAACGTGGAGGTGAAATTTTAAAATTTCATTTTTTTTTTGCAGAAATTCATTTTTAATCTATTTTTTTTGTAACACAGAAGTTTTTACCAGAGAAACGCAACTCAATATCTATTGCCCAGATTCTGCAGTTTTTAGAAATACCCCACATGTGGCCCTAGTGTGGTAATGGACTGAAGCACAGGCCTCAGAAGCAAAGGAGCACCTAGTGGATTTTGGGCCTCCTTTTTATTAGAAAATATTTTAGGCACCATGTCAGGTTTGAAGGGCTCTTTCGGTGCCAAAACAGTGGAAATCCACCAAAAGTGACCCCATTTGGGAAACTACACCCCTTGAGGAAAATATCTAGGGGTCTAGTGAGCATTTTGACCCCGCAGGTTTTTTGCAGAAATTATTGGAAGTAGGCCGTGAAAATTAAAATCTACATTCTTTCAAAGAAAATGTAGGTTTAGCTAATTTTTTCTAATTTCCACAAGGACTGAAGGAGAAAAAGCACCGCAACATTTGTAAAGCAATTTCTCCCGAGTAAAACAATACCCCACATGTGGTAATAAACAGCTGTTTGAATACACGGCAGGGCTTAAAAGGAAAAGAGCGCCATTTGGCTTTTGGAGCTCAAATTTAGCAGGAATGGTTTGTGGAGGCCACGTCGCATTTGCAAAGCCCCTGAGGGACCAAAACAGTGAAAACGCCCAAAAAATGACTCCATTGAGAAAACTACACCCCTTGAGGAATCCATCTAGGGGTGTAGTGAGCATTTTGACCCCACAGGTGTTTCATAGATTTTATTAGAATTGGGCAGTGAAAATAAAAAAAATCCTTTTTCGTCAATAAGACGTAGCTTTAGCTCAAAATTTTTAATTTTCTCAACAAATAAAGGAAAAAAAGAACCCCAACATTTGTAAAGCAACTTCTCTGATGTACGGCAATACCCCACACGTGGTCATAGACTGCTGTTTAGACACACGGCAGGGCTCAGAAGGGAAGGAGCACCATTTGCTTTTGGTGTACAGATTTTGCTGCATTTGGTTTCTGGTCGCTATGTTGCATTTGCAAAGTCCCTGTTGAACCAAAACTGTCCCCCCCAGAAGTGACCCCATTTTGGAAACAACACCCTCAAGGTATTCACCTAGGGGGTGTAGTGAGCATGTTAACCCCACAGGTGATTTGCAGAAATTCGTGTGCACACGATGTGGGAGAGTGAAATTGGGAATTTTTCCTTAGATACGCCAATATGTGGTGCCCGGCTTGTGCCACCCTAACAAGACAGCTCTCAATTTTTATGCGGTGTTTCCCGGTTTTAGAAGCACCCTACGTGTGGCCCTAATATTTTGCCTGGACATTCGACAGGGCTCAGGAGTGAAAAAGTACCATGTAAAATTGAGGCCTAATTTGGCGACATATAAAGTATTGGTTCACAATTGCAGAGGCTCAGATGTGAAATAAAAGAAACCCCTGAGAAGTGACCCCATTTTGGAAACTACACCCCTCAAGGCATTTATTAAGGGGTGTAGTGAGCATTTTCACCCCACGTGTCTTTTCCATAAATGATTGCGCTGCCGAAGGTACAAATTAAAATTTTGCCCTAGATATGCCAATTCATTGTCAAATATGTCGTGCCCAGCTTGTGCCACTGGGGACACACACCTCAAAAATTGTTAAAAGGGTTCTCCCGGGTATGGCGATGCCATATATGTGGACATAAACAGCTGTTTGGGCATGCTGTAGGGCTCAGATCGGTGGGAGCGCCATTTGGCTTTTGGAGCGTGGAATTTGCTTGGTAATAGTTTTGTTTGGAGTATCACTGTTGTTTCCGTTTATAATGTGGGGCATATGTGAGCTCGGCAGAGTACATCGGGGCATAGTCAGGTGGTATAATAATAAGGTAAAAAATATAATAAAATGATCCATAGGTGTGTGTTACGCTGTGACACAATCCTTTCTGCACAGGCCGGTGTCGCACTGATAACTGGCGTCCTTCCTTATGCCCCTTTTGGTCCACACTCCGCACCTTTGAAGTTTGGGGAATTTTGCCGGGAAAGTGTTGTCCTGGTATAATATGGGCGCCCTCGCTTCCAGCGGATATGTTTGGGCCCTCCCTTTCCTGGTTCCCTAATTTTAGTGCCTTCATACATCGCCTTTTGAAACAGAAGAAATGTTCCCCTCGGGCACAACTGCATATTTTTCTTTCCTGAATTATTGGAGCCTTAACTTATTTTATTTTTTCATAGACGTAGTGGTATGAGGGCTGTTTTTTTACGGGAAGAGCTGTAGCTTTTATTGGTACCATATTGGGGTACATGCAACTTTTTGATCACATGTTATCCTTTTTTGGGAGGCAAGGTGACAAAAAAAACAGCAATTCTGCCATAGCTTGTTTTTTTATATACAGCGTTCACCGTATGTTATAAACTACATGTTACCTTTATTCTGCGGGTCAGTACGATTCCGGCGATACCAAATTTATAGAACTTTTTTATAACTTTTTGTACAATAAAATTACTTATGTCTTCTGCCGCGATGTTGTGAGAGCCATAACTTTTACATTTTTTCGTCGATGGAGCGGTGTGAGGGTTTGTTTTTTGCGAGACGAGGTATAGATTTTATAGGTACCGTTTTTGGATACATGCGACTTTTTGATCACTTTTTATTTACATTTTTGGAAGACGGTGACCAAAAAAACAGTAATTATGGCAGTGTTTTTGAGGGTTTTTTTTACGGCGTTCACTGCGCTGGATAAATAACATAATATTTTTATAGTTTAGGTCGTTACGGTCGCTGCGATACCAAATATGTATGGCTTTATTATTTTTTTCAATAATAAATGACTTGATAAGGGAAAAAGGGCGATTGTGTTTTGTGTTATTACTTGAAACTTTTATTGTATGTTTTACAACTTTTATTTTTACTTTTTTACACTTTTCTTTAGTCCCACTAGGGGACTTGAATGTCCAACTGTTTGTTTGATGTTCTAATACATTGCACTACCTATGTAGTGCAATGTATTGGAACTGTCAGTTGTTCACTGACAGCAAGCCGATCTGGCTCCGCCTCTGGACGGGGCCTAATCAGCTTACGTAATGGCAGACAGGAGTCCATTGTTAGGGCTCCTGTTGCCATGGCAGCAGTCGCCAGCCTTGCCATCGCGTGGCAAGGCTGCTGATTTGCTACAAACCTCTAGGATGCAGCGATCACAATGGATCGCTGCATCGAAGGGGTTAATGCCAGGAATCGGAGCTAGCTCCGGTTCCTGGCGATAGATCGGGGTGTCCGCTGTAACATACAGCGGACACCCACTGCTGATGACGCCGGCTCAGCTTCTGAGCCGGAAGCTGAGCCGGCGCCATCTTGCCGATGGTACCAGAAGCCTCCTGGGCCCCGCCGACGACGGGGCATAGGAGGATTCCGTTACAGGCTCATCGGGAGGTAAGTATTAGCCCTCCGATCGCCTTTGCAGCCACCGGCAACCCAGCGATCACGTTGCTGGGGTGCCGGTGGCTATAAACTCCTCACATGCTGCGATCTCTATTGAACGCAGCATGTGAGGGGTTAATCGGCCAGATCGGATGCTAGTTCCGGTCCTGGCCGATACCTCAGGGTGACAGCTGTAACATACAGCTGTCACCCGGCGGTGATGTCGCTGGCTCAGCTCCTGAGCCAGCTTCATCTCCATGACGTACATTTACGTGAAAAGGCGGTAAGCCACCAGCTTTAATCACGTAAATGTACGTGATTGGGCGGGAAGGGGTTAAACTACCTGACAGATTCCCATTAAATATACAATGAATTGAGAACAAATCCATCTGCCCTGCAATTTTGTTATTATAAATATATCCTACATAATTACAGATCCAGAACCAAGCTCTGACATATATACAGTGGCACAACCAAGCTCAGTATATAAATACAGCACTAGAACCAAGCTCTGACATATATACAGCACCAGAACCAAGCTCAGTACATAAATACAGCACTAGAACCAAGCTCTGACATATATACAGCACCAGAACAAAGCTCTGACATATATACAGCACTAGAACCAAGCTCAGTACATAAATACATCACTAGAATAAAGCCCATACATATATACAGCACCAGAACCAACTTCAGTACATAAATACAACACCAGAACCAAGCTCAGTATATAAATACAGCACTAGAAACAAGCTCAGTACATTAATAAATCCCCAGAACAAAGCTCAGTACATACATACATCTACAGAACCAAACTCATTACATATATACAGCACCAAAACCAAGATCAGTACATACAGTATATACAGCACCAGAACAAATACAGCTCAATTTAGTGTAACCCCTGCCGTATAGGTTTGTATGGTTTAAAACTACAACTCCCAGCATGGCACGAACAATGGTGATGATATGCTAGGAGATGCTGTTTCACAAAAAAAACAAAATCATACCACCCATCATCTCGCTGCAGATCATACAGTGACTACAGTGCTGATTAGAGGCAGAATAAACATTTACATTAAGTGACTCACCGGTGATGTCTCAGATTCTAGTTCTTTTCTTTTCTTCTCCCTCTGGTCCAGACCACTATGATGGATTTCTCCAGGCCTTGACCCATTTCTGCAGTTTTCCGCTTAGATGTCTTCAGCTTCTCACTTTTAAAACATTTCTGCACCTATAAATGAAGTTAAAATTCTCAACACCTCTAAATATAATAGCCATACACTGCACCTCTAACTATAATAGCACCATACACTGTGTCCCTGATTATAATAGTACCATACACTGTCACACACACACACACACACACACACACACACACACACACACACACACACACACACGCACACACCGTGCCCCCTGTAGATAGTGCCCCCATAGAGCCTCTGTAGATAGTGCCCTACATAGAAGCCCCTGTAGATAGTGTCCCACATACAGCCCTCTGTAAATAGTGCCCAGATATTAACTCCAGAGCTGCAAGGCAATAGTGCTAACCACTGAGCCACCGTGCTGCCCTACATATAGCTTCCCCTAAAGACAGTGCTCCACGTATAGCCCACCTCTGTAGGTCGTCTCACATATAGCTCCCCCTGTATATAGTGTCCCACATGTAGCCCACCCCCGTAGACAGTGGCATACATATAGCCACCCTGTAGCTAGTGCCCCACAGGTAACCCACCCCTTTATATAGTGTCCCACACATAGCCCAACCCTATAGAAAGTGCCCTAAAAAATAGATCCCCTATAGATAGTGCTCTACATATAGCCCACCCCTGTATAGTGTTTCACATATAGCTCCCCCTGTATATAGTACCCCACATATAGACCCCCTTTAGATAGTGCTCCACATCCCCACATATAGACCCCCCTGTAGATAGTGGCCCACATATAGACCCCCTGTATATAGTGGCCCACATTCCCACATATAGACCCCTCTGTAGATAGTGGCCCACATCCCCGCATATAGACCCCCCTGTATATAGTGGCCCACATATAGACCACCCCTGTATATAGTGGCCCACATATAGACCCCCCTGTATATAGTGCCCCCCATCCCCACATATAGACCACCCCTGTAAATAGTGCCCCACATCCCCGCATATAGACCCCCTGTATATAGTGGCCCACATATAGACCACCCCTGTATATAGTGGCCCACATATAGACCCCCCTGTATATAGTGCCCCCCATCCCCACATATAGACCACCCCTGTAAATAGTGCCCCACATCCCCGCATATAGACCCCCTGTATATAGTGGCCCACATATATACAACCCCCCCTGTAGATAGAGCCCCCACTATAGACACGTCGTTGAATGACGCTGATTGGCGGGGCAGAATGACTTGACCCGTCAATCAGCGCCTTTCAGGCGTGGAAGCGGCGCGATGACGTCATCGCGCTGCTAGCGTCGTTGAAAGGCGCTGATTGCCGGGGCAAGTCATTTTGCCCCACCAATCAGCGTCATTGTAAGGCGCTGAATGATCGGGCACGGAACATGCCCGGCCATTCAGCGCTAATGCATGTATTTGGCTGTCGCTAACACCAGGGCCCCCTCTGGTGCTAGCGATGCCTACGGGCAGGAGAGGGCCTGTGTCGCCCTGCCCATACTTGTTGGAGGCTCGGCGGCGCGGGCCCCGTTGCAGCGGCGCTACCGCTGTAGTAGCCATAACGGCTGCTAGCGGCGCCACTGGGCATATAGGGGGGGCGTGTCGGCCGGTGGCACGTCCCCCTCAAGCTGCGGGCCCCGTAGCAGCCGCTACGGCTGCTACCGTGGTAGTTACGCCACTGAGTGCAAGATACAGCTGCTCTGTATACAGTATACAAAGCAGCTGTATCTCAAAAATTTAAAATTATTTTTAATAAAGTATATTTACAAAGTTGCACCATTCACACTGATGCACAATTTGAATTAAAAAACAAAACAAAAAACAACAGCGATGTGAAAGGTGTACACAGCCTTTAATAAAAAACAAACAAACAATACAATTAACAGAATAAATATGAATAGCAAATGAATGTTTATAAAGGGAACTTAGCAGTAATAAAGCATACCTTAGAAAAAGAAAATGTAACAACTCTTGCACCCTATGCAAATTACTCTTAAAGTGTCCACTGGGCGTTTCTTCAGCAGGTGTATGTCCTGCGTTTTCGTGTAAAGAACGGCTGTAATTCCTAATTGGTTAATGCAATATTTTTGGTAAACCCTTTGAATTATTGTGTCCCTCTAAAGTTACTCTCTCGCCTGATCTGACATCGGGCGTAGAAAGCTGTAACTGCAAGCTGGTACAGTTGCAGAGGTAACCGTACGTCACCCAGCAAGTATTGTGCACGGGTCCTATTAATTAAAATCAGAATTGTACACGATACTCGCTGGATGTCCTACAGCAACTGTACCGCCAAGCGTGCAAAAAATAAATTAAATGGTATAGGCCGCAAATTAGTCCATAGTAATGCATCCATAGTCCAGGTATGTAATAGGTGAATAATAGGTTATTAGGGAGCAGAAATTATAAAGTATTTCTACTTACAGCAGACTCTCGTCATGCCTGTCAGTGAGGAGCTATGTTTTTTAAATTTAACTTTATTAACAACATGACAACATCTCATAGAGACAGACAGCCATTTTATAAATCATCTAGAGAGAAGTGAAGTAGCTGTTTATCATTATTCCGCCATTAGTCCAATTCAATTAGCCCACGGACGTGTCCTCTATGCTGCCTCAACTGTGTGTGTGTGTGTGTGTGTGTGTGTGTGTGTGTGTTAGTCATGACTGACAACATGTTTAGTCATACTCAGTTAGGCCCCATGCACACGGCATCACAAGCCGCGGACAGTCGCCGGCATTTTCGGCCCATGTTCCAATACAAAGTATGGCAGTACGGACCATGAAAAGCAAAAAGATAGGACATGTCTTATCTTTTGAGGTACACTCCAACGGCCCGGACACCTTCTTGTAAATAAATGGGAAGGTGTCCGTGGGCAATTTGTAAATGGGTCCGTAATTGTGGACCATCGTGTGCATGGGGCCTCAGACTGTGGATGCATTACACAGAACTAATCTGTGGGCTGTACCATTCTACTGTGACAGGGGCCTCATGCACTATAAGAAAGGTATGTGAGCAGAATTTCTAATGCATATATATTAGAAAATGGTATGATTTACTATTCTACAAATAAGTAAAAAAATTAATTAAAACTAAACAACCCCTTTAACCCCTTAAAGGGTTATTCCCAAGTTGAGTCAAATTATTTTTTTTAGGCATTCTAAGCTGAAATGAAATTAAAAATCATTTGCTGTCAAAAAATTTAAAAAAAATCATTCCCTAACTACCTTTTTTTAAAACTTGATAACTCAGCTAGTGCTGGTTATCTTTTATAAAAAGGGGCGTGAGCGGCTCGATGTCAATCAAGCCGCTCTGCAGTGTGCGCGCTCCCGACGTTGCTAGCTAATGTAGTTCTAGCAGCATCGGGAGAACGATCGTCTCAACCAGGCATGGTAAGCCTGGTTGAGACGAACACACCGTCAATTGCAACACCCCGACACCCTTCTCTGCAACATTCTTCCCCCACTTGTGGCAAGCCACTTCTCCCCCTCTCGCTAAGCTGCACCCCCCCTTGTTGCAACACTCCCCCCCCCCACATGTAATATGTGTGGTCGCCGCACCGGTCCGGCATCAGCACCCGGCGAACCCAAAAAATTATTTAAAAAAAAACTCACCTAAGACGTTCCCACAAAGATCTGAACGGTCCTGTCACTTTCTGTCTTACTGCTACTTGGCGCCGCTCGCATCCACAATAACAATCATGTCACGCTCACGTCATCTGCGCCCACCACTTTGTTATTGTGGATGCGAGCGGTGCCAAGTATCAGTAAGAAGAAAAGTGAAGGGAGCGTTCAGATCTTCGTGGGAACGTCTTAGGTGGGTTTTTTATTTTAGCTTTTTATTAAAGCGAAGGCACCAAACCTGATGGCACAAACTATGAGATTACCTTTTATATGGGAGCATAGACAACGAATTAACTACTATATGGGGTCACATACGTACGTACGTACGTACGTACGTACGTACGTATGTATGTATGTATCTATGTATGTATGTATGCATGTATGGCCATGTATGATACTGTCTGCTGGGGCCCTATATCTAAGCCAACCTTGTGGTAGGCTTCGATACATGGTCTAAGGCCTGATTTACACGAGCGTGTGCGTTTTGTGCGCGCAAAAAACGCTGCGTTTTGCGCGCGCAAAAGGCATTTGACAGCTCCGTGTGTCATCCGTGTATGATGCGCGGCTGCGTGATTTTTGCGCAGCCGCCATCATAGAGATGAGGCTAGTCGACGCCCGTCACTGTCCAAGGTGCTGAAAGAGCTAACTGATCGGCAGTAACTCTTTCAGCACCCTCGACTGTGAGTTCCGATCACAATATACACCAACCTGTGAATAAAAAAAGACGTTCAAACTTACCATGAACTGCCTGCTTCCTCCAGTCCGGTCTCCCGGCCGTTGCCTTGGTGACGCGTCGCTCTCTTGTCATCCGGCCCCACCTCCCAGGATGACACGGCAGTCCATGAGACCGCTGCAGCCTGTGATTGGCTGCAGGCTGTGCTTGGCCTGTGATTGGCTGCAGCTGTCATCCCGGGAGGTCGGACTGGAGGAAGGAGCCGGGACTTATCGGTAAGTCCGAACTTCTGTTTTTTTTTTACACGTATATGTATATTGTGATCGAAAGTCACTGTCCATGGTGCTGAAACAGTTTAAGTCTTTCAGCACCGTGGGCAGTGACTGTCTCCTGACGTCGCGTACCCGAACTTTTTTTGCCGGGTTCGGTCAAAACGAGTTCGGCCGAACCCGGTTAAGTTCGGTGCGCTCATCTCTAATTTGACACTCCGTTTGGATGTTTGTAAACAGAAAAGCACGTGGTGCTTTTCTGTTTACATTCATCCTTTTGACAGCTCTTGCGTGATTTTCGCGCATGCAACGCAGTAGCGTCCGTGTGCCATGCGTTGCTTTCACGCACCCATTGACTTCAATGGGTGCGTGTTGCGTGAAAAACGCACGATTATAGAACATGTCGTGAGTTTTACGCAACGCACTCACGCTGCGCAAAATTCACGCATCGTCTAAACTGCCCCATAGAGTAATATAGGTGCGTACGACACGCGTGAAAAGCACGCGCGTCGCACGCGCGTATATTACGCTCGTGTAAATGAGGCCTAACAGTCAGTATCACACATGGGCCTGTAGCTAAGCCTTCCACATGTTTTACTCACTTTTTTAGTGTTTGTTTTTTTTAAAGGTTTGGTCGTTGGACTACGTCGGATTCGAGGACTACTTCGATGACGTTTTTTTTTTCTTCATTATAATGGTTAATGAGGGTTGTGTTGGGGGTGCTTTATTTCAATCAAATATTCTATCTATATCTTTGTATTTTCTTTTAAGCTTTTATTACTACCGCTTTAGTAATGGCCGCTGTCTGATTGACAACGTCCATTACTAAGGCGGGGCTTAGTGTTAACTTGTGCAGTGGCTAACACTAACCCCCATTATTACCCCAGTACGCACCACCACCAGGGGTGCCGGGAAGAGCCAGGTACGATCCAGTACCCGACCATCTGTTGTGATGGTCGGGCACTGGGGCGGTCGCAGGCTGGTATTATTAGGCGGGAAGGGCCAAAAACAGTGGCCCTTCTCACCCTTGTAATGCTAGGATGCTGCTGTGTTGTATCTGGCTGGTTATGAAAAATTGGGGGGACCCCATGTAATTTTTTTAATTATTTATTTAATTTTTTTTTAATATTTTTCAAAAAAGACGTGGTGTTTCACCCAATTTCTCATAACCAGCCAGATACAACACATCAGCAGCCTAGCATTACAAAGCTGGGAAGGGCCACTGTTTTTGGCCCTTCCCAGCCTCGTAATACCAGCCTGCGGCCGCCCCAGTGCCCAACCATCGCAACAGATTGTTGCGAAGGGTTCGTGGACCCACTGGGCCGTACCGTCTTGGCGGTATGGCAGCTGGCCAACAGGATGCAGGTCAAAGT